>NW_017306957.1:527919-586995 GCF_000935625.1 Nanorana parkeri | reverse complement strand
TTTAGGTGTTTTTGCCATTTATGTTCCTAGCAAAAAAAAAAACTGTCAATGTTTTTGGCTTTAGATACACTTAAATACCCTCAGCAAGTGTTCCAAGAAAGTGTCCAGCTTTTAAAGAATAGCCCCCGGGAGTGTATTCGCTCTCCTCTCTTGTATGGGAATTGGCTAACTACAGTTCTTTGGGTTTCATTAATAAAACTGGCACTATCACCCCTAGATGGCACTGCCAAGTCCTATCTAGGGCACTAGTGCCTTGTGAATGGCATCTGCCTGGTGTTTTATAAATGAAGCCCTTTGTGTTACCTGGCCCCAGCTTAGCAGCAATGTGTCCCTGGCAATGATTAGAAATGCAACTTTTCATAGTAAGTTTGGATTGTCGCATGCCCAACCCTGCATTTTCTGGAGCTATTTTATAATGCATGCTACCAAATCCTGTGTTTCTATCATAATGTTAAAAAAACAATTTTGATGAGCTCACTTTTGCTGGCAAGAAACAATTTTTTTTTTACACTTGCAACCCAAAACATGGTTGCCATGGGCTACTGCACTTTGCACTTCTCTTTTGTATTGCCCTATAGCTGCATAATCATGCCTGCACTGAATTGTGAGGTCAGTCTGACACTGGCACTTTGAGGGACTGATCCCGGCTCTGATGCAGTTCCTGGTTGGCAAATCATCGCAGCCAATCTTTGGCCAATCGCTTTCCTATTAGCTGGGGCACAGAAAAGGGTCCAGTCTCAGGGATGGTAAACTGATTTGCAGTTGCTTCCGATGTCTAGGTAGGCCTAGGGGACATTAACTGCAAATTTTCCATCTTCCAGAGCTAAGGTAGGGAGCTGATCCTCCCTCCATACCCCCTCCTCCATCCCCTGCCCTCCTCCCACCTGGTACTTGGTGGTCACACTACACTTATACCGGCACCCGCACAGCGGTCTGGATCTCTCTCCTCTACGTTGGTTTATTTTACTAAGGCCTTTCTTGGAAGCCCCGATGATGATGATGTTAACAGCACAAAGCCATAATTGGGCCATATTAAATCGAGGAAGCGATATGTTTTCGTAAAACCGCAGCGAAGGTGCCGGGGGAGGCTGAGGAACAGATCGACACACAGAGCAGCTTTTCCAGCGGTGCTCCGATCTAAAACCTGGAGAGTCTCTGCCATCCCCGGGAGAGCCTGGCGTCCAAATGGCTTTAGCAGCTGGCGGCAGGTGACAGGAGCCGGGCGGAGGCCTCCCCTTCCTAGTGGCACCTCCAGACTACCAGGCCTCCAGGGCTGGGCAGAAGTAAATTATTCTGTCCTTCACTTTTTCTAAGTGGAAAAACAGAGCAGGTGGTAAAGTCTCGACTTAGTTACCGTCAAGTTATGCATCGCTGCAGAAAACCCAATGATTGCATTTTTGTTTCGGCTTCCCAAGCGCTGGCACGTGTGCCATAAGGAGCAACTCTGTCTGAAAAAGCAACTTCACAGTTTCAGGTTTTAGTGGATAGCAAACTGAATGTAAATAAATAATATCTCAGTACATGGTTAGCTGATAAGGAAAGAGTCAATCCACCAAAATCTGATATTTCAATGATTTGTAGATGCTGGAGAGTAAAGCTGGCCATACACTATACAATCTGAGTTTACAATCTACTCACCTTTAGACTTACCAAAGATAAGTCATGTAAGGACAAATCACCTGGCAGGCCCTTGCACTACCTAACTGATAGGAGTTCTAAAGCAGATTGTACAATCAAATCAGTGGCGGACCTATGGAACAATGGGCCCTGGTGCAAGATTTTTTTTGCCCCCCCTGCCCAGCTATAGCCGTTACCATTCTGCATTACTGTATAGAGGACTACAACACCCATCAATACTTTATACAGACATGCAGAATGATAATGGCTATAGAGTACAACTCCCAGCAATACTCTCTAAAGAAATGCAGAATGGTAACGCATATAGAGAACTACAACTCCCAACTATACCCTCTACAGAAACGCAGAATGGTAACGGCTATTGGGGACTGCAACTTCCAGCATTACTCTCTACAGAAAGGTAGAATGGTAACGGCTATAGGGGACTACAACTTCCAGCATTACTCTCTACAGAAATGCAGAAAAGTAACGACTATAGGGGACTACAACTTCCAGCATTACTCTCTACAGAAAGGTAGAATGGTAACGGCTATAGGGGACTACAACTTCCAGCATTACTCTCTACAGAAAGGTAGAATAGTAACGGTTATAGGGGACTACAACTTCCAACATTACTCTCTACAGAAATGCAGAAAAGTAACGGCTATCGGGGACTACAACTTCCAGCATTACTCTCTGCAGAATAGTAACGGTTATAGGGGACTACAACTCCCAGCAATACTCTCTACAGAAGTGCAGAAAAGTAACGGCTATAGGGAACGACAACTTCCAGCATTACTCAGTCTCTACAGAAATGCAGAATGGTAACGGCTATAGGGGACTACAACTCCCAGCAATACTCTCTACAGAAATACAGAATAATTCCATCAGCTATAGAGGACTACAAAACATGTCGCAGAACTTAGGCACATACAGAAGATAAAAGCAATCACCTCACCTCCTCCTCATTGCGGCGGGAACACCATGTAGCTGAGAGAGGCGGCGGCTGTGTGATCAGGAAGCTGCTCGCTGGGCCCTCTCGGCCGAGACCCCAGCGCTGCCTCACCGCAGGCCTGCAGGCTGCTCTGCCTCACTCCAGCCTCACTGCCCTTTGGCCGTTTGGATGTGTAGGCGGATGGATGGTCCCGCCCCCAAACCCCCCGGCTCCCTCTTGTCCTACCTTGCCTGGGTCTGTTGGGCCTCCCGGCTGCACCGGCGGTAGTTCCGCCCCTGAATCAAATTGTATAGTGTATGATCAGCTTTAGAGACCAACTTAAAAAATGCAGGTAAAAGCATAGAAATTCAAGTATTTCATGTTTACGTGCAGCGTTTTTTCTTTTCATCATTTATTTTATTCACTTGCAATATACCTTTGAGCTTATTAGAAAATGTAACTACTAAATTAGTGTAAATTCCCTCTCCCTCCTTACTCCCTCCTTGATGTTATAGCCCTCTTCTCTTCTGGGAGTGTCTAAATGCTCTCTGCGCTGGCACAGCTCCTCTGCCCCTCCGTTCATCTATTTACATAACCTTTCATGTAGCAGCTAGAGGAAAAGCAATGGGTAATAATATAGTGCAGGGGTAGGCAACGTCAGCACTCCATCCTCTGCTTCTGGGGGTAATGCCTGTGGCTGTCAGTGTCTAGCAATGTCTCATGGGACTTGAAGCTTTCGCACAGCTGGAGTGCCAAGGTTGCCTGCTCCTGCTATAGAAAATCACATGAGTAGAGCTGCTGACATCACATCCAGCATCAGTCGCAGGTCTTTTGGATGTCTAAATAGGGGGGGCTTTTGCAAGTAAATGCACATATAATCTTACAGGAAGATTGCTGTTTAAGAAGGAATGGTCTGGTTTTACCCTCCTTTTTATATCTTCATGAACTAAATTGGCGAGATCTCTGCACTAAGTCCCCATTTAAAAAAGATAAGTTCACTTTTAGGGCCTCATTCAAACAGGGAAAGGAGGTCCTCCTGTGGCTTCATGTGGCTGGAATGATTGCTGGTTCCAGACAGTTGCAGACGCTCAGCCTGTACAAAGCAATGCCATGCTGACAGTGGCCACAGATGTCTGCTGGTGTTAGGATGTATTCGCACATGGAGTGATTACCTGCGCTTAGGGACTGATGATCACCCCTGGACGCAAGCTGTTTGCTTGTAGGAGCGATCATCTGTCCCTAACTGTAGGTAATTACCTGCTATTACATCTGAACACCAGCGCACAGCTGTGGCTGATATCAGCCTGTCATTGCTTTGTAGAGACTGAGCAGCTGCAGCTGTCCACAATCACCTGTAATTCCAGCTCCAAGGATCCACTGTCTGTGTATGAGACCCTAAAAGAGAACTATGGGCCAACCTGTTTTGGCTATAGTTATCTTTAGGGTCACAAGAGGACGTTTACTAATGTCCTCCTGTGACCCAAAACTCAGTATATAGCGGACTATTGCCTGTAATATGCTGACAGCGCAGAGCTGTACTGCAGCCAGGATATAGCCCGACAATATTGTCAGGATCCACCCCACTGCCTGATTGACAGATGGATCCGCTTTTCTAGGAGCAGAGCAAGCTGTGCCCGCCTTTTCCCCCACCCACCCCTGCAGTCAGTGCTGGATGAATAAAGAGAGGGGAATCCCTGCAGGGAGATAACTGACAGTCCCCACCCTCTGCAGGGAGATGATTGGGAAAAGTGTCTCCTTCCAGCCATTGATAAAGAGCAATTGCTCCTAAAATTCTACGCAGCTGAGGTCATATAGTCTCTGGTGGCCAAGAGCCTTGTGGGTGTTTCACATCGTTAGAGACTGCAGAAAGTAAGTTGTTTCCCACTTCATCTGGGAGACGAGAGATAAGAGGATCTCTAATACTCAAGTACCTTAGCAGGAAATAGCGCCATACTTGTTTTGGGTCTGCAACTCAAAGTACTGAAGCCAGAGGGTCGACATGACAGCCAGGCAACCAGTAGATTCAAAGGGACAGCTCAGCAATGGCAACAATTCTCTGCCATGTTCTCTTTAAGGGGCTCTTGCGTGATGAATGTAGACTGGTGAGTACACAGGAGACACTGGCACAGGAGGGAAATGCTCAGTGACAGTCCCGGCTCGTGGCACCGTTTGGGAGCCAAGGGAGGGATAGAGCAGAGAGGGTGACAGAGCAAGGGGGCCGGGAAGGAGCGGCAGAGGGTTTCTGGCAGTGAAAAGACATTTTCTTTTCAAGAGGTTTTAAAAAAAAAATGTTTTTCCTTTTCTCTAAACAACCTGCGACGAGCGATGACGCAGGTTGGGAACAGCCCTGGGGGCACAGCACACCCCCCCTTCCGCCCTGCTCTACGCAGCGTACGATTCAGGAAGAGGCCATGAGGGCTCGGCCTGATTCAGACTGCTGTTTAGACTGGTAATTTTATCTCCATCTCAGCTACGAGCAGGCGGAATGACAGGGAGCAGCCAAGAGGGAATGCATGGCAGATTGCTATCTACCCTGTACACAGTAACCGGATCATTCGTGGCAGCCCTGCCACAGACGCGTAGAGGCCATTCATCTTACAAGTGTTCTGCTTTATTAAGGGGGATCGGTCACCAGCAAGAACAGAACACTTAGTCATTCAGCAGCCGATTTGTATTTTCCCAATGTACATTATACTCAACCTTGTCCTGGTTAGGGTGCTATAACAAACATCAATTGGTATTGTACGCAACATGTATACGATATGTCATCAGCAAACCTTGAATTACGCTAAAACATCCAACACTTATTAAAGTTCAACAGCAGACCATATCATATATACATGGAGGTGAATTTATCAAAACTGGGGCAGACAGACTCGGGAGCAGTTGCCCATGGCAACCAATCAGCATTCATCATTCATGTTCAAAACTTAAAAGAGAACTATGGGGTAAGTGTTTTTCCACATAGCTCTCTTAGGGCCAGTTCACACCATATGCAGTTGTGATGCAGTCTGTTCAGTTTGACTGCTGCAGCCAAAATACATCACAATACCTTCCTATGGGCTTTCTCGTGCTGTATTCACACCATTGCAGTCCGTTCAGATGCAGTCAGAAAAAGTACAGCTTGTCCTATTTTAGCTGCATCTAACTGCACCGGAGCGCATCAAAACACATCAAAACGCACCGGAACGCATTAAAGAAAAACAGAATTGATTGTGGCATCACCCAGGGAAATCCAGGAGAAAAACGCATCTGAACGCATCACAAACGCATCAAAGCGGATCGCAATGCAACTGCGCAGACGCACGCAGTTGTGATGCAGTTTCTGGTGTGAACTAACCCTTAAGGGTCACGGGAGTATATATACTAGCGTCCTCCCGTGACCCAAAGGTCAGTATATCGCGAGCCACAGCTCGCAGTATACTGAGACTGCCGCAGCATTACTGTCGAGATCCACCTAGCTGCGGGAGTGACAGCGGGCTCTGCCTATCTAGAGGCAGAGCCAGCTGTACCCACCCCCTCACCCATCCGTTCCTCCAGTCAGCGCTGAAGGATCGGAGCGGGGAGGGGGGAATCCCTGCAGGGAGTGGTGACTGACAGTCACCACTCCCTGCAGGGAGATGATCGAGAAGTGAGCGAGCGACGGTATGTGTTCACTCACTTCCCTATCAATAGAGCCAACGTGTGACAGTTTCATTGTCACACGTCGGCTCGAACTATGAGGATGAGTGATTTTCACTCACCTCATAGTTCTCCTTTAACTCAACAAACTGAAGAGAAAAGCTGATTGGTTACCATGGGCAACTTCTCCAGTCTCTGCTCCAGTTTTGATAAATTCCCCTCCTATATGTCTGGGCCTTGCAGGAGCCCCATATCAGACATGTGTGTTAAGTGCAATAACAAACATTTATTTAAAGAGGACATCCACCATTGAAAAGTCACTTCCAGATACCCTGTCATCAGGATATCATAATCCTACTGGATGGAAAAACAAGAATTGCCATATTCCCTGTAATTTATTTCTGTGCAAATGGTAATGGTGCCAATATCCAACCAACTATGAATTCATTTTTGTCTGCATTACCATATATCACATACAACATCGGGCATCCTTGTGGTTCTTTACAGGCATAAAGATCATTGTACCTAGGCAAATGGACTAGCATACAGCAATGGGGGTTACTCGGGGGTTACTCGCAATGGGGGTTACTTCCCTTCATTGGGAAATGTAGTGGAAATGGGTGGACGCCCACTTCCGTAAGTGCAGTGCAATATAGGCGTGTGCCCACATTGGTGTGGTCTGTGTATAAACAGGAGGGTCAGTCAGGGAGGATCTCTGAATCAGGGGGACCCCTATGGATCCAAAACTTATAGAAAAAGAAAAGCAGAAGGAGGTTGAGGAGGAAAGGGGTTCATGGAATATAGTAAGGAAAGAGGGGATGGGGAGGGGGGATTCAGGAGAGTGTGGAAGGGAAGGTCTGCAAGAAACGGGAGGCATGCCAATACAGACGCCACCAAGGCCGAAGCCCTACCCCCTGCATTGACCTTGGTCCATAAAATGTCATTTGGAGCTTTCAGAAGATAATACAACATCCACAGAGTCCAAACCCTTGTAAATTTGGTAATCTTGTCCTGCAGAATGGCTGTAAGTTTATAATTAACCAAGTAGCATGCCACTATTCAAACCCACCATTCTGTGGCCTTGGTCGCAGTAAAAATTAAGGTCAAGAGCTTGAACTGATTTTTAATACAGCTAACATCGAGGTTGATCAGGGCCTTGTATGGGTTCTTGGGGATGCTTTTGCCTAAAACCATGTAAACTAGTTGATAAACCCTAATTCAGAATCTTGTGATCCTAGGAATATTCCACCGGATATGCATGCAAGTACCAACCACTTCACAACCCCTGAAGCAGAGGATCAAGGTGCATCCCATTTGTTGAAAGCAACGTTCAGGGAACCAAGTGAAGTGGTACCCCAGATTTGTGACCATTGTTCTGGTTCTAGAGAGATGCCTTTCCCTTTCACAGTGAGAAATGTATACCAGGGGTATTGATAATCTAGTTCCAGTAAGGATTTTGATGCCACAGTAATGCCAGAGTACCTGGTAGGGTGCCTTTCTATTGGTGGATGCTTCCTTTAAATAAATCTTTGTAATTGCACTTATTACACGTCTTATGAAGGGGTCCTGCAAGATCCTGAAATGTTATATATAAGATGTGTCCTGCTGATGACTTCATCAAACAGTGGAAGCAGTGTACTCATTATGTAAAGTAACATGTCCCTGGCTTTACATTAAAGGTTTACTTGGGGGGGTCATTTGCAAAAAAATTTTTTACCTATTGTCTCTGTCCATATCTTAGTGTCACAAAAAAATCTAGATAGATGACACAGAGAATAAAAAGTTACTAATGCTTAATATGAGGCAGCGAAAGCGGCAAAATGGCTTCAGCACGAAGAAATGGTATGAGTTTTTATTAGACCGTATTTCCCTAAATAGAAAAATCCCAAAGCATATTGTCGCAGACAGGTGACTGTGTGGTGTTACGTGCATTTTTTGCCCAGGAAATTGCCCATTTATCATATTACCATTCTTTGCGGACATGTCACGCACGGCACGTACTGCACCTGGCTGAATCACATTGCAGATTGTGAGCCATGCCTGCTGCTCAGCTCTTTATTAGTCTGGATCTGGAACTGGGCTTTGGTTTTCAAATCTTCACCAGCCTCATAAATTACAAGATAAATGGCACTAATGGGCAAGAAGTCAGTCTGCTGGGTAGAGATCGCTGATTTACTACAGTCTAGCCTCCTCTGTATTGTCATAATTAATGTTTCCTTAGTGGGGCCACCCCTACAGAACAATGGAGCCACCTAGTGTTGAAGTAAATGTACGTTCATGTTTTCAAAGAAGGATATGTAGTTTTTTAAATTTGTCAAGTCATAATAATAATAATAATAATAAAACACAGTACATATATATGCAATACATGCACATTTCTCCATGCTTTATCCATTATGGGCCCATGCGCACAGACAGAAGAGCCCGTATAATGTAAATACCGGCGCATTTCCCTCCACCAGGAAGCTGCAGGTGCTATGTACTAAAAAAGTATTTACCTCGGTATGGACAGGGGCTGGGAGGAAGAGTCTGCAGGAGACATTGCACCCGCAATCCGATTATCATCATTGCAATGCTTTGCAGGCTCAAATGCAAAAAATGAATAACAATAAAAAAATTATTAGCACATTTTTCTCTTATTGATATGTGTGCATTTTTTTTAACCTAGACTATGCGTTTTAAACATTTATTTTTAATTTGGGATAGAATCCACTTTCCCTAATTTATTCAAAAGAATTATCTTTAGGTGCAATACGTGGGAATTTATGAAAACTGGAGCAGACAAATTCTGGAGCAGATTTGCTCCGCACCCAATCAGCTTCTATCTCTCGTTTTCAAATCTTAACTTAGCAAACTGAAGAGAGATGCTGATTGGTTGCCATGGGCAACTGCTCTAGATTTTGTCTGCTCCAGTTTTGATAAATTCCCCCAATGTGTGAAGTTACTTTTTTTTAACTGAAGACCACTGACCAATTATTATTATTATTATTATTATACAGGATTTATATAGCGCCAACGGTTTGCGCAGCGCTTTACAATATAAGGAAGACATTACAATTACAAGACAATTCAAGACAATATTAATGAGTAGATCATTGTTTTACTATCAGTTGCTTCTCAGATCACTAGATATATAACAAATATAAGGCTAAAAAAGAAAGTCTCTCTCTCTCTCACAGATCGCAAGTTTTATAAAAAAAATAATAATGTACTGGGGCTGTAGACAAAAAGTGTAACGTTTAATAAATAAACTGAACTTTTGTGTAACTAATGGCGCTCAATACACAGTACAGAACGCCGCAGAGATATTTTAAAGCATATAGACACGCAGTCTTCAAAGGTGATGCACAGTGTATCCGTTTGTTAACCTCTGCTATCATTTGTGCATACCCTGAGCTCAGCCAGGAGACATATTAAACATGAGTGTTGGATGAACATCACTGGTACACTGTTTATTTAAACATTGCACAGTACAGTATCGCCACCTAGTGGCCAAACTCAGGCATGAACACTAGTAGTGGTGAGAAGTTGAATATAAGTGGCTTGTAATGTATTAGTAGACCTAATATCAAAAAGGTATCAAAGGCTTAAGTGAATACCTGGCTGGTATAGTTCAAATTTTGTGTAATTATTCTCCCTGTTCACAGATAACCTATAGGCTGTCACCATGGATTAGCATTTACCAGGCAAGCAGGTGACACCACTTCTGCTACGGCAATTTGTCAGTATATTCCTGGGTCATATTCTTGTCTCTAAGTTCTCTGTGTTTGTGCGTTATCACAGAGAAGAAGCAGGATCACCACTATTTCAGGGCAATGGCTCATAGGTGGGAGGGAGAAGGGGAAGAAATTGGGATGCTGGATCATCCAGTGGAAAAGGTATTGACCGAGTGCAGAAATGACAAAGTAGTTCCCAGGGACCAACCTTACAATCACCAAGCAGGACCCATCTAATTTATAGATTTCAAATTGGAGGTTGCATACCTATCAATACCTATGTAAAAATGTGAAAGCTACATGAGTGCAAATAATGCACACAATCTGGCAGTGGCACATAAATGCCCCAGCTTCCATGCCCACAACAAAAAAGCAGGAAATTCAACAATACATGCATCCAGTATAAAATGCAATAAATAGGAACTTAGGAAGGTAGCACAGCGTTTTTAGTAAAAAGTTATACGTCTGAAGTTTTTTTGTTTGAATTTACTGTGAGTTTTGAGTATTTTCTTTATATAGACATTTATTAGTTAGCGTGACTGCCGGCCATGTCAACTTGGAAAGGCTAATAAAATCTGTATTTGTTTACATAAAAGTCGGTTTTATTGTTTTTGCCAGCTGACATTGTTCAGTGCTGGGGAACTTTGTGTTTTCTGTGTAGTTAAAGCATATGTGCAGCCAGAAATTTAAAGTTTTCATTTTAATAAAAAAAATTGGAGTGTGGAAGGGTTAGAACCCTTCTCAGATTTTTACTGTTGTCTCTACCCCTGCTTGGAAGAATCTAATTTCTTTGTCCTTCTGACCATAGCCACTGGAAAAGGAAGTGATGGGAAATCATACAATTTTACATTGGTCATTGGAACGGGAGGCAAGGAGAAACAACATAATGGAGCCGTGTAAACTAGCCACATTCACAACCATTCATTTTTTGGTGCACTTCCGTTAGCATCAGTTGAAAAACGGATCCAGTGTGAATAGGCCCCAAAGGGACTTTGACTTACCTCATCCTGCAGGCTCCAAGACCGACACCCACAGCCTCTTTCCCCCTGCGTTCCAAGGGTTGGAGGTCTACTGATATCATCACATCTAAATGCTGGGCCAATAGCCGTGCATTATATGCAAGGATGTTGATGGACATTGCACAAACCAGAGGGTGGGGGAGAGAGGCGAGCACCAACTGCCGGGGAGTGGGGATCAGGCAAGTAAAGCTGGCCATACACCTATAGATTTTCTATAGATCTTTTTTTTCTATCAGCCTGTGGTCAGATGGAAAGTGCAAAAAATTCTTCCATCTACGATAACTGTGTGGATGAGGAATCTCCCGCTGGACCAAGCTTCAGTATCTTGCTAGTCGGCCCCGCTGGCTGTCAAAATACCGGAACAATGCCTGCATCCAATCAGATTGTTCAGGTATTTTGACAGCCAACGGGGCCGACTAGCAAGATACTGAAGCTTGGCCCAGTGGGAGATTCCTCCATCCACACAGTTATCGCAGATGGAGGAATCTGTTGCACTTTTTACATCTGCCCATAGGCTGATAGAAAAAAAATCTATAGGTCTATGGCCAGCTTGTCCTTTACACAATGCCCTTAGACATAAACAAGCAGTTAACTCTTGCAGTGCAGGGGTAGGCCCACTCCAAGGGTAGTTTTTCTCCCCTGTAGATAGGCTTTAAAGAATGGTGCATTTTCCATAAGTGGGTATTTTGAGTTTTTATTGCAGTATTTACCTTTTTAAGTCATTGTTTTAATGTAATTTTCACTTATTTGAGCTTACATAATGTTGTTCTTGCATATTATCACCACAATGATTCTATATAATTGCTTAAAGTGGACCGTGCACTAAAAGACAGGGTCTGCTTATAACATTAGGCCTCCCTCCATCTAAAATGATGGCAATAAAGCAGAAAAAACATCTGTGGAAGAAAAGTTCGAAATTAAATGCATCTCATCCCTGGCTTCCACTTGAGGTGCCTAAGCTTAGCATGAAGGTGGCATCAAAGATCCCACATTTTATGAGAAGACGCCCTTGCACTTGAGTGTCTTCGCACAAGATATGGGATAGTCAGAATACCGAGAATCCCACAAAAAGGATCATAACGGGGGTAGAGTATATATTTTTCATCATGGTTTATTTAGGTCCACAGGTGCAGGTTAATGCAGGTATTTAATAAGTGACCTTGCCTTTGAAGCAAAACTTTAGTAAAAAAATAAAATAAAAATGAATAGCTCATTAAAAGATAAAATAACAAAACCAGCAGTATTCACATTCAATCTAGACATTTCTCTCACAGTACATTTTTTCTCCTGCTAGATGTCCTCACTCTGATGGCCAGCATCATTCAAAATCACTTCCTCTGAGCCCAGGTCATTCTGGACTCACCCCAGCCTGGACTGGACAGGGAATGCATGAGGCTGAAACCAAGTCAAATTCAGGTAATTACACCGCTTGCATGGAAAAAATTAGATTATTGAATACAGAGCTTCATTTATTTGCGTCTTTTATCCCCAGAGTTCAGCTTTAAGAACAAAGTCGGCTTTAACAACTGTTGAGATATGATATCAGAAAAGGGAGTGCATTGCTTCTAGTGTGTTTGCTGACATATAGACAGTCCTGGATTTACTCTCTCTGCCGCCCCAAGGCCAGGTTTCTCAATGCGCCCCCCTACCCACCAAACCCGCCCCATGGAGAATGGCAGACTTACAGGCTGCATACAACTGATCCTTACTCAAAGGAGGAGGGCTAAATGTATAACACAACTACCCGCCCAGCGCACGGAACTGCATGTCCTGGGCATCGGGAGATAGGCATTCTGCACCCCTGCTGCCCCTCTACTCCCTGCTGCCCCATAGCCGGGCCTTGGTTGGCCTTGTGGGAAATCTGGCCCTGCATATAGACTTGCATTGTGGGAAGAAGCAGTAAAGGACATCCATTGTGTATCACATAAGCAAGAAGCAGGGCTGCATACGTAGAGCAATTATGGCTGCCCTGGCGTATACATATAACTAAAAATTATACTTAAAGGGAGGATTTGAAAAATGTGTTACCTATCTCTTTTACATTCATAATGTAAAGAAACATTGAATAGAGTATACATCCACTTTAATCTGCCTGTGCAAAGTAAACAAAGAGATACAATTCCTATAGGTTGTTAGAGTTGATTAATTGGCTCCCTGATTCTTTTCAGAAGACCATTATTGAAGACTCTTTTATTGTAAGCCTGTCCTGAGACAAATATAAAAGCTGTCTGAAAATTAGTTTTGTGGATTTCTAGCTGATTCTTTGCCTTCAATACATTCAGTCAGTGCCCCAGAACAAGTATGCAGGACCAGGAGTTCTGTCTTTACTGGCTACATACTTGTCCCAGATTATTGATTTAGAAGATATAAACGCCAGAGACAACCAGGCAACCAGCATTTTAGAAGGTCAACGATAGCAGCTCCTATGTTTCTCTGATGAGATGCTTCCTTTAGTGATCTGATCTCCCCTCCCCAATGAGAGTATAGAATTGGTCAACGCTTTTTGGAGAACCACTTTGAACTCTCCCCATGAACTCCATTCTCACATTGAAGACACTATTGCAGCTGTCCCATTTTGACAACACTTATAATAGCTTGTTAAACATTTTTGTGAAAAGTCAAAGGCTAACATACAAGCCCGCTTTCCAAGTAAGGATCTCCTTTAATTTTGATGACCCCAAACTGTTGTCTCGTAGAGTTTCTGACCTCAAAGGTGTTTGAGATGGGTTTCAGTTGGTGGAGATGATGTAGTAGCTCAATGGCTATGCTTAAAGACTCCCTTAATACAGTCAACTGCTCGCCTGCTGGGGATGTCTGAGGCTTTATCTCCATTAGGTGAAAATTTCCTGTCACCTGGCTTGGAGGACCCACGATAACTCCATGGGGTATATGCCCCTTTGTCCAAGTTATTACTGCTACAGAGAAGACTTTTGGAATTCTGGTGATGTGGTGACTCCAGGTGGCTTCAGAAGGCTTGTGCTCCCCAACTTGTTTAATGAAAGGTTGAGCTTGATTTGAAAGAACTGCCATGAGGTTGATGGAGAAGCACTTTAGTGTCTGGAAAGCATCTTCAGCCACTGCTAATACCGTCATTCCCTTATCCCCATTTTTGATTAATCTTCCTACCATCAGCTGAGTAGACAGCGGCTGCCCATAGAGCAGAGGATGGAATTGGACAGCTCTACCATTAACATCAGAGAGTTTTTTGATGGTGATGTAACCTTTATTTGGCTGGAACAAAACTGGAAGGACAGAGATGAAAATGAGAAGCAGAACAACAGCCAAGCTGATGGATGGAAAGAAGTCTGAATCCTGGGTCCTCCGTGCATCTTCTGGAGTAGGATCAGAGTTTCCAGTATGGCCTAGCATTGTAGGAGAGGGGATAATACACTGGCGGCTGTGTGCCATCTTGCTTGGGTCTAGAGAAAGAAAAATAAAATGAAATAAAACATGAGGTTATTAATTTGGTAAGAATATAATGGAAAAGAAAATCAGTGTGACATACAGGCAGTTAGCACTTTCAGAATACAGCATAGTCTCCATTATATTTACACTTCTTTTGTAAGTTTCTTGTCTGTTCAGAATTGATTAAAGCAGATTAGTATTATGTTTCATATCATTCCAAGAGTTGTTAAGGTTAGTACTGAGACAGAAGTGGAGCAATCTTACCCCGTACCTGTTTCCTCTGCAGAGGACAGAAGTAGAATGTTATCTGTGTTTGCGTTACCAGTAACGTATGGAGATGGATCAGTGGAGAACTTGACAAACAACTGCAGCACAAACTCTTTATGGCCTCGAGGAGAAGCAAACTGATCTACGCTCCACCCTGAGACGCTTCATAGTGCGGCCGTTCATTGTACCCTGCAGCCTAAACGTCAACATTCTTTAGAAAGAACTTTGATCTAATTAAAAAACAGGATATTGATTTATAATGGAGAGGAGGTAAAATATGGAAGATCACTGGAGCCAACAACAAAAAAGCTCTGAGTAACTAAAGCTGAATTTTGAGTTCCTTCTTCTATAACTCGCTGAGATCTTAAGAGAACTATGGCCCAACCTTTTTTGGCCATAGTTCTCTTTAGGGTTACAGGAGCACATTTACTTTGTCCTCCTTGTGACCCAAAACTCAGCATATAGCAGGCTATTGCCCGCTATATGCTGACAACGCAAAGCCGCACTGCGGCCGGGAAAGATCCCGACAATATTGTCAGGATCCACCCCGCTGTCTGGTTGACATCTGGCTCTGCCTCTCTAGAGGCAGAGTCAGCTGTGTCTGCCCCTTCCCTGTCCGTCCATCCAGTCAGCGCTAGAAGAACCGAGAGGGGGGGGAATCCCTGCAGAGAAAAGATCGGGAAATGAACGATCAGTGGTATGTGATCGCAGATCCGTTCTAGATATATGGAGCCGACATGCGACAGCTTCAGTTCAGCTCTAATTAGGGGGAAGAGTCTATTTCACTCTCCCCATAATTCTCCTTTAATTCATCAAGCTGCAGAAACAGTTGAGTAGTGCGGTCAATGAAGCCACTTTAGCATGCTCTAGGTGCACTTTGAGTTACCTTGAAGGAAACCTAACCTGAGAGGCACAAAGGCTGCCATTACTAGTTCTCACTTTGCAAATTCTGTCATATGTACCCTTTACAATACATTGAGTGCCTAACCTGGAACAAGCATGACAATAAAGATGTCTGACTTATACATATGGCTTACTGAACCCAGCTGGTCACTGTACAAGCAATAAACCAATAAACCAAGCCTCTTTATAAGAGGATTGGCAATAGCAGCCCTAGTGTCTTCCCTTAAAGCTTTATTGCTTTAAGGGACATCTTGTACAACTAAATTAACACTAATATACCTTCATTTTATAAAATGCTATGCAAGCTGATATTTCCCTGGTACCCGACACCCTCATACACTACAAATCTGGCATTCAGCACACATTCTCTGCAGGTGAATCTTTCAGCCGCATATGTTATAAATAGCATTGACTGATTCTCCACCAGAGAATGTTTGGTGGAAGTAACATTCACTTCTTTAAAAATAGAACCCCTATATATCTGTGTCCTGTACCTTTGCTACATAGTGAAATTATCATTGCAGTTTTTTACTCATCTGTCTCAGCTCAGGTATGCTAAGGTGGAGGAGCTCAGTAGATGTAGGAACTCAAGCATCACACCAATTAAACTAGTCCTGATGCAAATGTATTCCATTAAGGCTGGGGACATTCAAGAAGAGTAGGCAATGCGTTTCAGGGGTCCAAAACACACACCCTTCATCAGGGACTAATGAGAGAAATCAAGTATGTGGACTACAATCCCTGCAGCTTGACACATATAAAAAGAAACACAGTTATTCCTTTTATAAGCAAATTTACAAATATGTCACAATATCCTCAGCCTGGTTAGTAGCAGTAAAACAAGAAAATGTTAATGTTTAAATGCATGCCCCTGATTGGTTGCAATACGGCACTACAGATAGTTCTCTCTAAAAAAACTGCTCGTATTTGCTCCACAGCTACCAATCAGGTTGAGATCTGCAATGGAAATTGATGGTATCAAAAAAATTTGAAATCCGATTGCGGAAGACAAAAAGGTGGCTGTAAATGAACAGATTTGACTCACTAGATTTTGGATATGATGCACACCTGGTGAGGCACCCCACTGAAGAAAGGGAAGAAGTGGTTGAATATATTTTGACTTCTGTAACACTGATTAGTGTTTGTTTCACCCACCTTCACACAGCCCAGAATGCCTCATTCCCCTTCACAGTTTGCATCTATAGATGGGGCCCCCGATGATGGGGCTCTAAACCAGGCTCCCGTCAATGTGTGGGACAAGTGCTCGGGACACAGCAGTCTGGAATGACAACCGACTTGTTTGTCAGGTTAGATTGTCAGTAGCAGGCAGGAATGTGGATCAATAGAATGCCAGTCACTTGCTGGAACTGGCTCTCCCAATTGGCTTATACCGTCAGATATTATTATCTAAAATGGAAATTCACTTTTTAAAGAAGAGGGGGAAGAAGGTGTTAACCATGTGTGTCCTGCTGCAGAGGAGGGGCAGATCTAGGTCCCCCCACCCGTGGAAACATCTACTGTCTATGGCTAAAACTATATACTTCCTAGAGATTAGCTAATAAGGTCTCTCAGCTGAGTTCCCATGTTTGCATGCCTGCTGTGCCCATTATGGGGATCTCATCATCCCTGCTGGATTATTTCATTTATATTATAGCAAATTCAGAAATAGTAGAGGGATCACATCAAACAGGGCCTATAGACTCCTCCTACCGTTGAAATCTGACTTTAGGGTGGTTATAGACTCCTCCTACCGTTGAAATATGACTTTAGGGTGGTTTGATCCTTTAATCAGGCAGGTGAATAGTAACTCATGAGTAATAGTAACCCATGATTCTCAGAGAATTTTTTGTACAAGTCATTCTGAATTGAGAAAGCTTATTGGATGACTAGTGAAAAGTCTTCAAGAAAAATACAGCAAGTCCAGTTGCCTTGACTTATTTTTTTACAAATAACCCATGAGGAGCACTGGGATCCTGTGTTCATTTCCCACCAAAGGGACTGTTTAGAGCAGGGGTATGCAACCTAAGCACTCCAGCTATTGTGGAACTACAAGTTCCATTAGGCATTGCAAGACTGACAGCCACAGGTATGATTCCCAGAAGCAGAAGCAAGATGGGACTTGTAGTTTCAGCACAGCTGGAGTGCTGAGGGGGCCTATCCTTAGTTTGGAGTTTTTATGTTTCCTGTGTGTTTCTCTGGTTTTCTTCCACAACAAGCCATGCTGGTAGGTAAATTGACCTCCACCCAAAACGACTGGTGTATAACTGGGGCATTATACTGTCACCTTCGTGGGACTAAACAGTGAAAGGTTCTCTGTAAAGACGTCAATGAAAAATGCCTCTGCTGTGCTGCATGAGTTAATATAAAATCAACCAATCAGAATAATTTTGCAGGTAAAGTTTGCTTGATTCATGTTGCTGCAGGCCATCGCTCTCCAATGCCTCTTTTCACCTAATTAGAACCCAAGCCAATACAAACAGCCTTATCAGATATAATGAAGATTAACATAATTAAAAGACATCAGTCAGCACCAGGTCAGCAGTTTATCATTTCTGTTAATTGCTTGTGGAATAATCAAAGGTACATGCAAATGCTCTGGGTGGGTTTGTTCTTTAAAATGGAAATAAAACAAAACAAAAAGTACATTCATTATTTTTTTGCATAGGAGCCAGTAAAGTTTTGCAACCGCAATCAGCAGATTGCAGGTGTAATGCTCTGGCTCCTGCAGACTCTTCCTCCCGTCCATGCCCGTATCAAGGTACGGACATGCAGTAACGTAAACGGAAAGAAGTGTCAATGGACCATAAGTGCAGTGATGTCACCACACTTGTGTTCCTTTGAGAACTACAAGTCCCTCTGTCGCAGTGGCTGAGTTTCTCTATTCACAGTTCCAGTCAAAGGATCTGTGACTAGATGACGTAGCTGTGTTTGCGGCACCATGGATAGCCGCACCAAATTCACAATTGTAAAGAAGCCTGCGGTGAGAAGAACCTCTCGATTCAGGTAAGTGGAGGGCGAGAGGGTTTGTGGTCAGAAAGGATTACTTTTAACATCTCCCAAGGATTACTCTCAACTCTTAGGCCTTGTTCACACCAAATGCAGAGCAGATCTGCATGAGTTTCTGCACACGCAGTGCAGTGGGTTGTGCCGCGTTTTTGATGCGTTACGGGGCGTTTTTGATGCGTTTGCATGTGTTCCAGAGCAGGTAAAATAGGGCCTGCTGCAGTTTTTTACCTGCTGTGGAACGGAATGCTGCGATGTGAACTGGAGCTAAAAATATCATTGGAATACATTGGACGCAGTTTTGCTCCGGTCTGTAACTGCTCTGCTCTGCTCCTGGAACGCGCTCGGTGTGAACAAGGCCTCAGCCTCCATTCACATATAGCGTTTGCATGTCCCGCACTGCACGCAAACTGCACCCAAACGCTAAAATCTTTACAACTGCACAGATTCCACTCGTTTGTGGCTATTACTATAGCCGCGAACATGTGGAATCCGCCCTTGAAATTGCGCTTGTACTATTTTGCGGGACGTCCGGTTTTGTACCACGCAGCCGCCGCAAAAGTCTGAACAATGCACATTAAAGTGCATTGTTTTTTATGTTTAGAGCGGTTCCGTGCGGATTCGCACAGCCGAATACGCCCGAACAACCGCTCCTGTGTGAATGGAGCCTTAAAAGAGAACTATAGGGTAAGTGTTTTTCCCCATAGTTCTCTTAAGGGTCACAGGAGGACATATACTAACCTCCTCCCGTGACCCAAAACTCAGTATATCATGAGCAACAGCTCGTGGTATACTGAGACCGCCGCAACCGGGACGGATCCTGACAATGCTGTCGAGATCCACCCAGCTGCGTGAATGACAGCTGGTTCGGCCTATCTAGAGGCAGAGCCAGCTGTGCCCGCCCCCTCCGTCAGTGCTGGAGGATCGGAAAGGGGAGGGGGGAATCCCTGCGGGGAGTGGTGGCTGACAGTCACCGCTCTCTGCAGGGAGATTATTGAGAAGTGAGCGACGGTATGTGTTTGCTCACTTCCCAATCTATTGAGCCCAGCCGACGTGTGACCAGGCCCGGATTCCCCACAAGGCCACCGAGGCCATGCCTCGGGGCGGCAGCGGTGTGGAGTCCCCCGACGGCCGGAACATACAGTTCTGGGCGCCGGGCGGTAAGTTACCTTCACATTTAATTAATAAGATAGAAAATTTAAAAAAATAAAAAAGTAAACAACAAGCTAAAAATGTAAAAAATATATAAAAATGAAAAAAGAAAGGGGAGGGGGCACATTGCGGAACCAAGCCTTGGGGCTGCAGTGAGAGCAAATCCGGCCCTGCATGTGACAGTTTCATTGTCACATGCCGGCTCGAACCGTTTTCTCTAGGATAGATTTCAAGGTCCTCAGACTTGGACACTGGTCACTTATACTTCGTTTCCGTTAGGGTATTGAAAGATTAAAATCCCTGTTAGAATTTTATTGCAGTTTGCATCCACACTGGGGAGATTTCTCTTCACTTCCCATCCTGGTGAAAGAGGAAATTATCTACAAATTGAGGGGAAACCCTTTCTTGCTGGAACAAATGTCCCAATTAGATATTTTTCACTCAATGACAACTGTAAACTTTTTTTTAGATTCCCCACCATGTTCTGCCCCGGATGACAATAGTGAGGGACAGCAGTGAAAACCTGACAGGTATTCTAACACTTCCCTACTCTAACCAAAGCAAAAACAAATGTTTGGCTTTAAAAATGGATGATGCCATCTATGGGGCCCTCATCTTTTACCCCTGGCTGTCCCGCTAATGAAATCGCCGTGGCTGCCATTATAATCTTTTTACAAAAAGCCTTAATCTGAGTCTGTAAAAAAAAAGCAGCCTGTGTGTTCCCTGGTTCCAGGCCTGTTCCTTACTGAGCCCACTGCAGCCCCGCCCACAAAAGGGTTACCAACTCAAAAGGTGTTCTCTTTAGGGCTGCAACCAACTATTATGTCAACTATTCTCATTATTAATTACTTGATCTAGATCACCTAGTTCTCTTCTCCACGCTGGGAGCCGGTGTTTCATCTCCTCCCAGCGGGGATCAGAGGGGACCCAGACCTCTGCAGCCAATGCCCAACAGTGAGGAGAGCTCCCTCTAAACCTCCCCCTTGTTGGTTATGTGTTTAGATGAAGCACTAAGATTTTGAGGAATGTTGAACTAAGTTTTGTGAATACAGAATTGTGTGTGTGTGTATTTCTATGCTTGTTCTGTGGCAGAGATTCATTGAGTCAAAGCCAAAGCATGACAACAAAGGAACTGGTATTCTTAAAGTCAGCAATGTGAGCACACACCTTTTCTTTTGACAGGTGCACTTTAAAGTAAACCTTTCCTGAAAGATATGGGAGCCACTATTCAAAATCCCCTTCTGATATTAGTTGTTCAGCTAGTACATTGACACCCTATTGAGCTCGATTGGTCAGTCATTCACCTGGAACAAGTATTCAGATCTATAAAGCCAGATATCCTTATTTTCATGCTTGTTCTAGGTAAGGGACACCCGACTTTTGAAGCAAGAGGGTACAAATGGCAGCCAGGAAACTAGTATTTTTGAGAATGAGAAGCAGCAATGGAAGCCTCCATGTCTTTCACAGGAAACGTTTTTTTCTTTTTTACTTTTAGGCCTCATTCCAACTGGAATTGGCCAGCAAGTACAGCTCCGTACTGCGTGCACGGCCTTATCGGGCAACTCCCGTGAAGGACAGGGGCTGTGTGTGATTAGTACGCAGCCCCCGTCCTTCTCTATGGGACTACGTGACTGTACGCCCCCCTACGCTCACCTCAAGTGCAGGTCCGTAGGGGTGCGTGTTTCCTGGCTTGGACGAAGACAGGATTCTGACGTGCGCGTAGGGACGCTTATGGCCGCATAGTCCCATAGAAAAAAACGGGGGCTGCGTACTAATCACACGCAGCACCTGTCCTTCCCGGGTGCTGCCCGATACGGCCCTGCACGCAGCACGGAACTGTATGTGCAGGCCGATTCCAGTGTGAATGAGGCCTTAGTGTCATGGCTGAGCTGCATGACAGGGAAGCATGGATCACCAAACTAGCTGAACAGAAATCAGAAAATCTTTTGGCATTTGGCTTGCCTGGAATTCAGCTTTGTTCAGCCGGCAGTTTGTACCAACTGGCCATAGACTTCTGGAAAGGTGCCAGCATTGGCGTGTGGGAGGGCAGCTGTACAGGACAGGATACCATGGATAATGACAGATGAACTTTCTGTGGTTTTAATCTCACCGAAGTTCTCGTTTACTTGCAAATAGAGCTAAAGAAATATTTTCGCATCAGGACTCTTTATGACTATGAAACGGTGGAATTAGAGGTTAGCGATTATAGAGAGATGCCATATAGATAAAGCTTGCGCATAATAAGTCAAAATGCTGCCAAATCTTGCTGGGTGCGGTCTTTTGGAAATAGGCCAAAAGGGGGAGACTATTGCATTAAAATCGAGCAAACAACATTTTATGCCGTACAGGGAGGCAAAGCTGTGTATTCTAGGTCACGTTTATCTCCAGAATTTGTGGACTATTACAACTGAGGTCACGTCAACTGCCTCCCAGAGTGTGCAAAGGAACATAAACAGCTTGCTGTACCATATTTTCATCCCTGTATTTCACACACAATCCAGCAAGTTCTTCCTCTAGTGGCTTTCTATATATGAGCCACGTGTTCAGTCTCCCTGACTGTGGAGATAAGGAAAGACCACTTAGAACTGTGGCTGTTTATATTGAACCTGAGGTGGCTAAAAGATATCGGGGTTCATTTAGTAGAAATTATCTTATAAGGGATATTTGACAAAAAGCAGCTTCACTTGGGTTAACTTTCTACTCCTGTAGTAAATGCCATGAAGATTGAGAAGAACAGGAAAGCACCGTCACTGAGAAGGAAGGAGCGCCCACATATTTAATGGGCAAATACAGCTTTCAATATATACACTATATTACCAAAAGTATTGGGACGCCTGCCTTTATACGCACATGAACTTTAATGGCATCCCAGTCTTAGTCCGTAGGGTTCAATATTGAGTTGGCCTACCCTTTGCAGCTATAACAGCTTCAACTCTTCTCGGAAGGCGTCCACAAGGTTTAGGGGTGTGTCTATGGGAATGTTTGACCATTCTTCCCGAAGCGCATTTGTGGGGTCAGGTACTGATGTTGGAGGAGAAGGCCTGGCTCGCAGTCTCCGCTCTAAATTCATCCCAAAGGTGTTCTATCGGGTTGAGGTCAGGACTCTGTGCAGGCCAGTCAAGTTCCTCCACCCCAAACTCACTCATCCATGTCTTTATGGACCTCTCTTCACTGGAACTAAGGGGCCAAGCCCAACCCCTGAAATGCAACCCCACACCATGATCCCCCCTCCACCAAAATTTACACTTGGCACAATGCAGTCAGGCAAGTACCGTTCTCCTGACAACCGCCAAACCCAGACACGTCCATCGGATTGCCAGAGAGAGAAGCATGATTCGTCACTCCAGAGAACACGTCTCCACTTCTCTAGAGTCCAGTGACTGTGCTTTACACCACTGCATCCTACGCTTTGCATTGCTCTTTGTGGTGTAAGGCTTGGATGCAGCTGCTCGGCCATGGAAACCCATTCCATGAAGCTCTCTACGCACTGTTGTTGTGCCAATCTGAAGGTCACACGAAATTTGGAGATCTGTAGCTATTGCCGCTGCAGACAGTTGGCGACTTCTGTGCACTTCTGCATGTGCTGACTCCGCTCTGTCATTTTATGTGGCCTACCACTTCGTGGCTGAGTTGCTGTTGTTCCCAGTTGCTTCCACTTTGTTATAATACCACTAACAGTTGACTGTAAAATATTTAGTAGCAATGAAATTTCACAGAACACCTGAATCCAATGATTTGGAGGGGTGTCCCAATACTTTTGGCAATATAGTGTACAGGTGAAACTCGAATAATTAGAATATCGTGCAAAGTTCATTTATTTCACTAATGCAACTTAAAAGGTGAAACTAATATATGAGATAGACTCATTACATGCAAAGCAAGATAATTCAAGCCGTGATTTGTCATAATTGTGATGAGTATGGCTTACAGCTCATGAAAACCCCAAGAACCCCAAATCCACAACCTCAAAAAAGTAGATTATTACATGCAATCAATAAAACAAGGATTGTACATAGAACAATATCGGACCTCTGAAAAGTACAAGCATGCATATGTACTCAGTACTTGGTTTGGGCCCCTTTTGCAGCACTTACTGTAATTACTTTTGCACGATATTCTAATTATTCGAGTTTCACCTGTATATTTACAGAACTAAAAAGCATAGATTTTAAAGGGTTAGTCCATCCAAAAGTGATATAGCTGTAGGTAGAGCCTGGAGGGCTGAGTTAGCACCTGACTTGTTATATAGATGTCTCAGATAACAGTGGTATCTATCTGCCATAATTTCTGTCCACCTGGGACTATTGGATGTTCCTACCCTCCTGTGTGTGCTCCAGCTCCCCTGTCACACTCTCTATTATATAGCATAAACATCTAGCAGGGATGGTGGGAGCCCCTCATAATGGCCACCTCAGGTATGTAGACCTGGGAACTGAGCTCAGAGCTCTCATCAATAGGGTACCTGAGAAAGAGAAAATCCACCCAAACACCAAAATTCCAGTTTTGGATAAAGTGGGGGAAGGATTAGACGTCCTGTCAAGTTTCTATTGCAGTCTGTGTCCCCTTTGGGGAGATTCACCCTCTCTATTTGTCCATCGTCACCAAGAACGAAAGTGAGGGCAATTCCTACATTTTTGAGTTGTCCGTAGAACAAGAGGTGGGGGCAAATTTTCCAATGGGGACACCTGTTCTTGGGGCAACTGTCAAAGGCAGGAATTCTCACTTTCCTCTAGCTGCCTGTTGCATCCCTGGGAGAGGAACTAAAGAGAAATGTCTCCAATGGTACAGAGACAGCAAACATAACCTGGCAGGGGGTTTAACCTTTCCCTACTTTATCGAAAACTAAAAAACAGAAAAAGTTTTGGCTACCCACACACTTGAATGTTCTGTTCACACTGAATACGTTGCCGTAACACATATTGGCACCCCCACACACCTAACACGATGCACAGATGTGAAAGGGCTGTGTGCTACGGCATGCTGGTTTAATAAAAAAAAGTCCAACTTTAGTGCATTGTGAAGCTTTGGTAACTTAACCCAACCCATGATAAACGCATGATACCAATTACCATTACTGCAACATACTGGTGGCAACAGGCCCTAACACACACACACTCCTAGGATTAAGCTGATCACATGCGCTTCAGTCTTGAGCACCATCACCATGGCACAATTTGTTTGTATTGACGAATGTCACTTTTAATAATTAATTTGTTGCAGAAAACTCCAACTAAGTAGGCATATAGAAAATGCCACGCTTTTCACCATGCGCCAATCTTTGCTGACATCCCCCCGCATTGAAACAAAAGAATTGGCAGTTACCCTGTTGACGGTTGCAAACTCAGCATGCTGTCCTTGTATATTTATCAGGTGTTGTGTACACCGAACCTGCACTGCGCTCATCAGCAGGAGAGACTCTCCTTCCAACTGTTGTTAAACTCTGACTTACATCCACTGGCTGTAAAACTGATCTGACAGGTTTATCCTCTCTGTTCATCTAACGTTTCCCCCAGATGACCCATAGTAACCCACTGCCAATGGTCATTATTACCAGGAAGGAGGGGGCATACCTTGGAAGGGGCACTCTGAGAATGTGACTTTCTGTATGGCCACTGTATGTGAATATCCTAAAATCACAGAAATGATGGCCAACTAGTATCAAAACTGCTTTCCTCCTGTCCGGTGACAGCACCCTAATCATTGGGCAGTGGAATGGCAGATGGCAAGTGACATAAATCAGAAAGAAGTTCAGACAGGAGATTTATCCGTTTGGGCTGCGCTGGAATAAATGGCCTATTGCCTTGTCAGTAATAGGTTCACTACGTTCCGGCGGTGTGCCCTTTAAAAAAGTACGACACGCAGTACTTTTTGTAATAAGTACTATCCTTGTCGCACTCCTTACCGATATGTCCCTTGTAGTGGGGGGTGCTTGCAGTGATTGCAGATGGCGCCGCGAACGTCAGCAAAATTGTAGGAATGTCACCAGCACTCCAGTCCTTTTAGGATAGTAAAAGCTTCATTTATTGAAGTTTTTTTGTCATATGACCAACGCTTGGTCATATGACAAAAAAAACTTCAATAAATGAAGCTTTTGCTATCCTAAAAGGACTGGTGTGCTGCTGACATTTCTGCAATTTTACAGTACTTTTTGTAAGCGCACCGCAGCAATGAGCCCACAGCTGTGAGCCCACAGAACTGAATGAAAGGTCACTTAAAACATTTCAAAATAGTTCAACAAAAAAAAGGAATAGTGCCATGCGGTTTTGGCACTGTTCAGGGACACGCACACCAGCAGCCCTGCAGTTGAGCACAGCTGCTGGTGTGAACTTACCCTTAGCTAATAAGGCCTCATACACACGGGCAGAAAAAAATTTGCATTTAGATTTGAATTTTAGAGCAGCGGCCAGGGGCATAGAAAATCCCCCAAAACGGAGAGAAACTTACTGGCACAATTTACACACATACACATGCAAATACAAGTAAAATCATTCTAGTTGCTAAAATAAATTAATATTTTAGCCAATAGAATGAATTTACATGCATATCTCTCTAAAAATCGTATGTGTGTAAACTGGTATAAACGCACGTAATTATGTGCCAAAACATACATACTACCGGGCTATAATGCTGAACCACTGGTTTCAGTATTTTGAGCTACTGAGCTAAAGGAAGTAAACTGATAAAGATAGGTAGAGAAAGTAATTATCTGCATACTTGGTCTTGGTTTAGAAAATCAAAGTATTAACCCTTTTTCTGCCAGAGATGTAAGGCATATGGCATTAGCATCAGGCTCGTATAAACAGACTCACTGCGGCTCTAGCCACCGGGAGTCCTTTTACCTGTGAAAAGCTGACTGTCGGCTATACACTGGAAGGGATTCTGGAGGCTGAAAAGCCATCAGATCGCTTCAGGGGCTGGTAAAATAGGGTCCCCTCACTCCTGACACTCCCGCTTGCTTCCTGGTTCCATTGCCCCTCCTGCTAATCGAGGACCGGCATCACTTTTGTTGGCGGGTAGTGGGGAGAAAGACCAATGAACATCCATTTGCTGAATTCCTTCCCCTTGAATGGAGCAGGAAGCAATGCTGATTACATCACTTCCAGTTTCTGGGCTGTCATTTCCTGGCTAGAGAAGCTGGGGAAAAAACTGACCCAAGCACAAACTGTGCTTGATCAGCTTCAATGGGCTGCAAAGGTGACATAAGGGGTCAGTGGCGTAACAACAGCCATAGCAGCCTATGCGACTGCTATGGGGCCTGGGGGTGGAAGGGAGCCCCAATTATGAATTGCAGAAGTTGCTGTTGACACTAACCCTGTACCCCCGTGGCATTTCCAGTCAAGAAGAGCGGACATCAGATGTACAGGAGGAGACAGCTCTTTTGCTACCTGTCTTTAGTATCATTGAAAGTAGAAAGGTTGCCAAGGGGCCCCATCAAAATTTTGCTATGGGGTCCCATGATCTACAGGTTACGCTCCTGTAAGGGGTCTCATAGACCCCTAATGTCACCTTAAAAACAACCTGCCTCCTCGAATGTGTTATTAAATAAGGGGCTTATTAACCACTTGTGAGATAGCAATGAAGTAAAAACAATTAAAAATAAAGTGTGAATGTGTACATACTAATGCAAACACCTGTTGGGTGCACCTACTTGCAAAAACAACGGTTGCGCCACACGTTAGGTATCACCGCATTTGCTAGAGTGAGAGCAATAATTTTAGGGCCAATATTAATTTGGCACAAACTCATCTTTTATATATTACAAAACATTTGGGTATTGTGTTTTGGTGCTCTAAAATGAACTGTATATTTTACTGAAATTTGGGATTTAATAAAGAGTTGAGCCAATATTATGCGGCATAAAAAATTGCAACTGCCACCATTTTATTCTACATGGTTTCTGCTTTCAGGAAATACATAATTCTGGGGGATTTAAGTAAGTCTCAGTCTTAAAATGTGGAATATATGTGAAAAAAAACCCTGCAAAAATGGCTCTGGCAGCAAAAGGGTTAAAGAGACTCAATATGGCTACCAGTGAATGAACATTCTCAGATATAGAGTTCAGTGATGGCAGCCTTCCTGCCATCAGGACAATATGCAACTTCTTTAATTAACAATATGCAACTTCTTTAATAAAAGTCCACCACTGTGCCTTCATGCCACCCCAATCGACTGCAGCACTATGTACTGAAATGGTCGCTTTACAATGGATAAACAGGGGTGCTTGGACAGAATTTCCAGCATCCTGCAAATTCTTTTTGGCATATAGTAACAAAAGGCTCCAAATTAATATTTCATATTCTTATTTATGGGAAATATGGATCTACTAACTGAAATAGCTACAACACACATTTCCCTCATACTCTTTCAAATATTGAAATAACCTACAGTGAAAACTCCGCTAATAACGGACATCACTCTAAACCAGGGGTGGGCGACTCAGGCCCTTGAGCTGTTGTGGAACTACAGGTCCCATGAGGCATTGCAAGATTGACAGTTACAGGCATGACTCCCAGAGGCAATGACATGTTGGGATTTGTGCTTCAAGACCCCCCCAGTTGAGAGGGCTGCCCCCAAGTGGAGTTTGGACTGAGGATAAAACATTGTGGTGACATCAGCACCGTTTTATCTGTTTGGTTTGATGATGGGATTTGTAGTTAAAGCACAGCTGGAGGGCCTAAAGCTGGCCATACACCTATAGATTATCTGCAGGTTTTCTATGGTCAGATGGAAAAAGTGAAACGGATTCCTCCATCTACGCTAAACTGTGTGGATGGAGGAATCTCCCACTGGGCCAAGCTTCAGTATCTTGCTAGTCGGTCCCGCTGGCTCTCAAAACACCTGAACAATGTGATTGGATGCAGGTGTTGTATGTATAGGTATATGGCCTTTTTTTTCACCTGTTTGCCTACCAATCACTATTGTCCTTTTCACACAGGGCTTGAGATTTCTAAACTAGAGGAAAAAGACAAAATATATTTTCTATTTCTGACCTTTCTATAAAGTCCATTGACCGGTAACGGCTTTGAGTTGGTTGGTGTTGTGCCTAATTATCTGGCAATATGCTACATCACATCCTTATTTCCCTAATGTGAGCTAGAAAACAGCAACACTGAATATACAAATAAACACAAGTTATACAATAAGGATCACAGTGTATACAAATAAAGCCTGCGGACACATAAACAATAACAATAGTAGTTCACCTAGCTTGTGGAATGATATAAAGCCAGGATCACACAATCAGGTGCAACCCCCCCCAAACGTTAACATTTTGAAAAAGCAACTTCAAGTACATAAAACATGTCAGTTAGTGTCATTGTATATTCTGTTCAAAATGATGAAATGTATTATTATTATTCAGGATTTATATAGCCCCAACAGTTTGCACAGCGCTTTACAATATAGGGAGGACATTGCAATACAATTCAAGGCAAGATGGTAAGGAGGGCCCTGACCGTGAGGGCATGCAATTAATCTTCATTTCCTTTAAAGATGAACTCCAGGAATGTAAAATATTAACCCTTGCAGTGGGGCTACCCCCTGACTGGAAGGGTTGAGTGCTCATTTTGGTCTAGGGCAGCGGTTCTCAACCTGTGGGTCGCGATGCATAGTTGAGTGGGTCGCCGCATCCATTTCTGCTGCGCTGGGTGAGAGCATCCTCAGCCTCCTCTTTGTGCAGCAGTGTCAGTCAGCGGGAGGACAGCAACGGCTGTGAATATAAAAGTGCGGCTGTACACACTCCCTGGCTGCTGCAGCCACATCTAGTGGCCAGGAAGTGTGTACAGCAGGACTCTTCTATTCACAGCCGCTGCTGTTCTCCCGCCTCCCACAACAGTGCGGGCTCTGCAGAAGGAGGGAGTCTTAGCAGTGCTGGGGCTGAGAAGGCTGCATGGAGACAGAGCAGTTACCCGGGGCTGGAGAGGGATTGCATTCTTCTGAGTGTGCTTCTATTTTTATTTCTAAGCCCAATGCGTTGCTATGTCCCGAGTCCAGTGCCTTACTAAGTCCAGAGTCCAGTGCCTTACTAAGTCCCGGGTCCAGTGCCTTACTAAGTCCCGAGTCCAGTGCCTTACTAAGTCCCGAGTCCAGTGCAAAACTAAGTCACGAGTCCAGTGCAAAACTAAGTCCCGAGTCCAGTGCAAAACTAAGTCCCGAGTCCAGTGCAAAACTAAGTCCCGAGTCCAGTGCATTACGAAGTCCTGAATCCAGTCCGTTACTAAGTCCCGAGTGCAGTGCTCTGTTGGGGGTCACCACAACTTGGCAAATGTTACCAAGGGGTCCCGGCCCTAGAAAGGTTGAAAACCACTGGTCTAGGGGCTAAAACCCTTGATCCTGCGGCAGTCAGCACTGACCCCTCTCTCCCCGCCACTCCAGCTGTGGTATGTCCCTTAGCATCCTCATGTCTAATGTAAGTGAATGAACCTTGCATAGACGTAATAACATCAGCATGACTTTGCCAAATCCCGGGGGAGAAGAGGCTGCTGGTACGGGTCTAGCAGCCAGGCAGGACTGAGGATCGTGTGAGTATACCTTTTTTATTTTAGAACCTAGGTCAAAATGAGCATTTAACTCTTACCGTGTGGAGGTAGCCCCTTGCCAGCACTAATATTTTACTGAGTTCTTCTTTACGGCACCTGTCATTCGCTGCACAGCAGCAGGTAGATTGGGAGAGGGAGGGGCACTACTAGGAACCATTCAGAATCTATTAGAAACACGTGCTGACAGGAGCAGAGATGACGACTTATCATTGTGTTACTGCTCCATAACCGTTCAATCAGTTGGGCTTAGCCATGAAGTCAAGGTCTTGTAACAAAGTGAAACAGAATCAGAGAGGGGCACGGAAGAAGCATTTCTGACTAATAAAGGAAACAGCCGGCATCCTGTTGTGTCAGTCTGCTTTTCGGTCAGGACTTTTCAGATTAAAGTGGCACATGGGCCCAATTTATCCTTTTCTGGAACTGAAAGTTACAGCATTCCCTGCTGCTGAAAAGACTAAGGCTGCCCACAGACCGGCAGATATATTTTACAATAGGAGATACCTGGCCTTCTCTCTGGTTTAAACACAGATCAGCACTGATGACGCTTTTATCCAACAGTAAATAAAACAGGATTGCTCTATTTAATGGGGAAAAGCTGTAGTTGGTCAGAGAGAAGTCTCTTGGTTTGGCGCTGTAGAGTGACAAAAAGCAAAACTGATTCCCCCCCCAGTTTTCAATCCTTTGTATTGAGGTCTTCAGTTACCCATTAGATCAGGGGTAGCCAAACTCCGGCCCTCCAGCTGTGGTGAAACTACAAATCCCATGATGCATCTCTCTCCCGGAGTCATGTCTGTGGCCCTGAGAATCTTGCAATGCATCATGGAATTTGTAGTTTCACAACAGCTGGAGGGCCGGAGTTTGGCTACCCCTGCATTAGATCAATGATAGGCAACCCTGGCACTCCAGCTGTGGTGAAACTACAAATCCAACCATGCCTCTGCTCTGGGAGAAATGCCTGTTGCTGTTAAGTCTTGCAATACCTCGTGGGTCTTGTAGTTCTACCACAGCTGGAGTGCCGAGGTTGCCTACCCCTGCACTAGATTGTCTCCTACCTGTGCAAAGGCTTACTGCTTATGTTATCATTGCCTCTAGCTGTGGAAATAAGCCATTCAAAAGCACTGAAAATGAACCAATCCCATCCGCCTCCTACTTCCATATTGCCAGTGCCTCCCTAAAATACAACAGCAGTTTTATTACAGTCCCTAAAGATTTTACATACTTAGAATTCCCAGATTATATTTTCTTTCCCTCGCATAATACTAAAACTTTCATGTGTTATTCTGAATTCACTTTAATGGGTAGAAATACCCTTTCAGCTAAAGAAAATGACCCAGCGGGTCACACATAATGATGGAAATGGAATATAACTTAATCACCTTTTACAGCCAGCGTCATATAATGAACATTCTTTAATGAGTTAGCTATTATTCTAAGAAAGACCAGACATTGGCTATGCCCTCTATCTGTCTCGGAACTACAAATCCCATCAGCGGATGGTGCAAACTGGCCTGTCAGTGCACCCTATAACATGAGTTGCATGAGTCACTTTGTGTCAGGAAGGAGATACTAAAGGGCTCAGTCAGCGCTACAGCTACTAAGAACTACAACTCCCAGCATTTCCTCTCCTCGGCTGGCCAGGAATAAGGCAGACATTAGATCTTCAGAATGCAAACTCACTTATACAGCCACCAAATGAACATACCACCTCAGCAGATCGCAAGGCTACACAAAGGCCCTAATTTGAATTTTGCTAAATGTGAGTCAGATGGGTGCTGGGATCCCCTCACTGTCATATAGACTGGGACACTGCCCACTTCCATCTAGCTGCCATTCGATACACAGCATACATATTTTTTCGGGGGTCTGTACAGGGGTCCCTCAATGACTTTGTCCACCACTGGCAGACACTACATATAAAACAACATCATATTCCTACAAAGTTTATGAAAAAGATTTCAGAGCAGGATAAAAGTAAACAGACAGCAGTGCCTAAAATGGTCCCCTGTATAAAGAAGATGCAGAATGAAAAGTTTAGACACTCCTAAAATATGATGTGGGGAGAGGGGGGGGGGGGGTACTTTTATCGCCATGATTGCGGAAGAGATATTTCAAACTACAGTGTTGGTACTGTTGACCAGGACCTCTGGAGCTCTGTACCAAGAACCAGAGCTGGCATCATGGGGAGGCAATGCCTTCCCAAATCTTAATGTGCCTCCCTATATATTTTATAGAACATCCTATTATGTTTTCCATAGACCTATTAAAGAAACAATGCCCTCCCTCTAGTCAGTGTGCGGAGCCTGGCACTGAACTCCTAATGTCTCGTCATAAGTTCATAAGTAGACCCCTGTGTTTTACAAGCTAACACAAGTTTACTTGTCCATCTTGAGAATAAAGTTTATCTACATTCATTTTGATTCAAGTCTACATTTATGTATTTCATTTTCCCAGTTCTGAACTAGTAACAGAGAGAGCAACATAAGACTTACCCCGGCAACATCGGAGCTAACACTGAGCTGTCTTGTGTGATAGGTGCTGGAGACACACCTACTCAGGTGAATGCAGACAGGTGACCTGCCCACAGGTGATTAGACCAAATACATATTACTATGACATTGTTATTTTACCTTCACAACATCAGATTGTCTCTAAACACACAAGAAGCACATTTTTGTTGCAGTTCTGCAAGTCAGGTCAATGGGAGAGTCTGTGCAGAAATAAGAGTGACAGCTGTTTTCGTTTTCTACAGATAAAATGTCACTAAGTATGTAACAATAGCCATAGACAACTACATGGTTGCTGTCAGGCCCTGGAGTGCAGGGGGTCTCTACAATTAATACAGGGATCACCAGTTTTGTATTAAATGAAATGACATGCTGCAAAGATGGTTGCTTGCAGAGATTTCATTAATTACATTGATGCATAACCTCAGTCAAATATTTTCCTTTTGTTTTAGATTGACACAGAAAGGTTTAGAACCTTCCTAATATTTTTATTGTTGTCTGTGTTAGCATTTTCCCTCTCTTATATATAGTCTGCTTTACCTGCTACAAGATTTGTAACTTGGTTCAACCAAAGGTAAGTCACCTTAATCCAGTTATCATGATGTCAGATGCCCATTGTCCAAGAACCGGGGCAGGTGGTATAAAAGGCTATGAAACCACCTATAATCCAATCACCATGGTATACTGAGCGGCTGGGACTGGTGTTAGCCGTTCCAATTACATGGCTGAAGGTGAGAATTGGTGTCAAATTGTCAGGGTAACCATGTTAAAAACAGCAATATATAGGGGTAACAGATGGTGTTGAGGGCCTCCACCTTTGTTTAGAGATGGTTGTTCCAGTTAATTGTAGAGGTGCCCAGAGAGCTTTTTATTGGAACTCAGAATGCGTTTGGAGGCAGCCCTCCACCTCTTTGTCAGGTGAATGAACAAATCATTTGAAAGAAACCAATTTGGGTATTACACAAGGGACTTTCAAGGTAACATATTTGAACCACATATTATAAACAGAATAAAACTTACATACATAAAGCAGCCAGCTCATCATGTTAGAAAATATGCTACCCCCTTTGATGGCCTTTTTAAATGCATCAGTTTTCCTGCTCCCTAGATTCCCCGTGCAGCCTATCGGTGTCTACCAGAGCAGATCCCTGTTGTGTTTGCCTTACAGGAAGTCTGCCTTTCCTAGACTGAGGGGAGGTGTCAGGGGTAGGTCCCACAGGACATTCTGGGTGGGTACATCATGCAACATGTTGCAATGCACATACCGGGGTCCACATTCATGTTGCACCAGGGCATTGCTAGTACCGGGCAAGTGCCCAGCCGTAGCACTTATTGCTGCAGTGGGCCAGAAGTACAGTGATGTATGAATTTTACATTGCAGAGCAGTGATATGGGCATGGACTAAACCTCGTTAGAGGTATTTTTTTACACACCAGAAATCAGAAATGTACAAAAACCTTTCTGACTGGAGTTCCATTTAAGTCTTGTTTTGTGAATTATGCATTCCTGACACCTGCATAGTGAACACCTGAGCCCTGCCCTCTCCGTGTTACACACTCCTGATCCCTGCGCTCTGTGCCTTATGCACTCCTGACCTAAGCACTCTGTGCCTTGCGCACTCCTAATCCCTGTGCTCTGCACGTTATGGACTCCTAACACCTCCTTTCTATGTTACGCACTTCTGACCCTTGCGATCTGTGCCTTATGCACTCCTGACCCGTTTTCTGCGTTACACACTCCTGACCTCTTCAGTCTGTGCCTTACACACACACACACCTGACCCTTGCCCTCTGTGCCTTCTCCTTTTAGTACAACCACCATTCCTCATGGTCCACTACATGTGCTGCTTCATTCCTTTCATTTGGGCCCCCAAGGGGTGCCCCAGGTCATTTACAATTCTAGCAATGCCCATGAGCTGGGTCTGATATCACACACTGCCCCAGCTGCGGCTGTTTGTGGCAATGTGGCAAGGGATAAAAAGGGGGGTAGTGTTACTCCTCTTGGTCAAGTGAGGAGGTTGCTCCTCCTTCCTGTAGGGGCATCCATGGAGCACTTTTTGACTGATAAAATTGGTTAGTTAAGCTATAGATGGACAGCATAATCCTGCATTTTATTACACTTTACTAGTATGGCCCCCACTTGATGGATTTTTAAAAAATAATGAATTATTTATATGAGGGCAGCACAGTGGCGTAGTGGTTAGTGCTTCTGCCTTGCAGCACTGGGTTGTGTGGGTTTCCTCCGGCTACTCCGGTTTCCTCCCACACTCCAAAGACATGTTGGAAGGTTAATTGGCTCCTGTCTAAATTGGCCCTGTATGTATGTGAGATGGGGACCCTAGATTGTGAGCTCCTTGAGGGCAGGGACTGATGTGAATGTGCAACTCTGTAAAGTGCTGCGTATATTGTTAGAACTATATAAATACCTGTAATAAATAAAAATAAAAAATAAAATATGAGCTTCCTGGCTGCTTATCATCTGTATTTGACCATGTATGCTATAGAATATAAGGTCTTCTGATTATTAGAATTTATATTATCCATCTTAAATATCAATATCATCTTAAATATTGCTGTGTATCATATAAACCTGACAGGTAAATTTTGACATATCTACCCTCCTATGGGGGTAAGCGCCAAAAAAAAAAGGAAAAAAAGCATAAAAAAGAAAACTATTGAGCCACCACATCTAAGGATTGGTAAGCTGCAATTTATTACATTTTAGTTTTTTTTATTTATATATACAATTTAATCCTTCTATGTTGGACATGACTCTCCATAGAACTAAAGAAACTAGGTGGATGAAATATTCCTTGTTACAGGACAAGATCAGGTAAATGTGACTAACGACATCTAGCTTTACCATGGCCTGGACCAATACCGTTTATTCGGTATCGAGTATGAGTAATCGGGAAGCCAGGGGGCGGGTAATGACTCACCGCCCGGCTTCCTGATTGACTAGCTTCAAGAATAATCCGAAAGCCGGGCGGCGATTCATTACAGACCACCCGGCTTCCTGATTGCCCGGGAAGCCGGCTCCATGCTCCCTTGTCACCAAGTGATGAGAGAGCATGCAGACGGCTTCCCAGCCAATCAGGAAGCCGGGGGCGAGTTATTACCTGCCCCCTGGTTCATGATTGGCTGGGAAGCTGGGTCCATGCTCCCTGGTGGTCATGTAATGACTCGCCGCCCGGCTTGCTTATACCAGAGGTTCTAGTATCGGGATAAGTATCAGGAGCATTTGGGCAAGTACGAATACTCACCCAAATACTTGGTATCGGCGCCGATACTGGTATCAGTGCATTTCTAGCTCTAACCCATTCCACAGTGCTATACAGAAAAGCCGGATCCGTTCACAGGAGCTTACACTCATGTCCCCACCACAGTCACTGGCGATTATTATACATTTATATAGCTCTAAGGGTCTACTTGGACCAATTTAGCAAGAGCCCGCTAAGCTACTGTTACAGTGTGTTTTTGGGTTGCTGAAGAAAATTAGACCACACAGACCATTGATGGCCCCAACAGAACACTGGGAAAGCATAAGAACTCTTTGCATACAAAGTTCTGGTGGCACATAATTCAGGACTCCTGTCACAGACTTACCCGGCGTGTCCCCTCGTTCCAGCGACATGTCGTCTCGTGTGTGACGTCACGGCGACTCCTCCTACGGGGCGCGGCTAACAGGGTAAAGGGTCAGAGGGCTCGTCACTCGGCGTTCTCTCGTTGAGGAGAGTCGAGTGACGATCAGAGAACCTCCACGCTATCTTACCTATCCCTCTGAACTGAGACACCTGTAGGCTATCCGAAGTGCAACCCCGCTGTGAGCTTACCACTGTACTGTGCACCCAAACCGCAAGTATCCTGGGATTTGTTCCAACTTTAGTAGACGCTGCTACTCGTCCAGTGCTTGCTGCTTATCTGCTTGGCTGCTGCTATCCCACACGCACACCCACAGAACCACTCCACTTGTACCGGAATATCGCATATTCAGTTTGCATCTACTTGCTAGGGGTAACTGGACTGATACTGGCTAGTGCTACTGCGGGGACGCATGTGGGGTTGCCATTCTGCTTTACCTATTGCTTGCTGATAACTCTGTGGGAGTCTGCAGGAGCTTGCCTCCAACCGCATATTACTGATTGCTATATTGCTGACATACATGCATGGATGTACATTGCATTTGCTTGCTGTTGATTTAACCTGCCTAGTTCATAATCACTGAGTCAGTCCGTATGCCATGTCCACATTTGCTCTGCTGGCTATCCACTAACTCAGTGCATCTCCCACTGTCGAGCTCCCCAATTCCACCGGATCTACCAGTACCTCAGTAATACCGCTTGCCACCCAGGAGGGTGGAGTAGGGTGCACTATCCCCAAATCCCAATATCATACCCCTCTGTATTGTTTAACAGGAAGCACATGATGAGTGCGGTCTCCCTCTAGCAGTTACTGTAACTGGGAGTCGCTCACTGAAACTTCCTCAACTTCTCAAATCCCCATCTGTTCCGCAGCTGTGATCCAGCCAGACATTAATCACACGGCCACCCCTGACAACTCTAGGGAAGAGCCAAGGCCACAGTGCCAACTGATCCATTTAGATTGACTGTCTTAATTGGGCAAATATAACAGATGTATTTGCTAAGATGTCTAGCTCATAACTTTAGAAGACATTTTGGTTTGGAGATGTTCCCCTGTTGCTATTTTAGTTTTCTAAGAATTTTTATTACAATTGTGTTGGTGCATGTTCACAAGGACAACTTCTCTATACCAGTATTGAATTTCCTCATCTTCTTACCATGAATAGGCACAGATGTCAAGAAACCCCACTACGAACAAGGAAAACAAAGAAGTAAATGTAGATATGTGACTGGGCCAAAAATGGATGTGGTCGAATGAAAGAGGAAGTGGAAACTTGCAAGTAATTTCACAATAGGACATGGAACTTTCACAAACTGTCGTCAAAATATATATATTTTTAATTTACTTTTGTTTCATTAAACAGGAACACATTATAAATGTGTTAAGTGCACATTGAATCCATTTATTTAGCACATAAAAGTGTTGAAAATTGATTTTTACACTTGTGGATTTGCCTTATACACAGTCATGCCCGGTATATATAATTAAATGAGAATTTGTACAATATATACATTTATTCAATTTATTCAATTATATTATTTTGTTTATTTTAAAGCTGATCACTTTGCAAGGGAATTTTCACATAGCTTAGTAATTGTGGTAAAAATTCACTTTGCAAAGAATACCCAATCATGTGCAAGGAAAGAAAAACAGAATTTTTGCATGCACATGATTGGATGGTTAAAGTCTGCAGAACCTCGTTTCATTCACTAAGCAAAATTAAAAATTCCCTTCCACTGTGAAAGCTCACTATTCTAAGTAAACAGCCTATACTCAGCTGATACCCACAACTCTGCCCCCAGCTACATCTCCAACCTCATCTGAAGATATCACCCAAACCATCCTTCTCTCCTCCCAAGACCTCCTGCTGTCTACCTCTCTTATCACCTACTCCCATGCTCACCTCCAGGACTTCTCCCAGACCTCTCCCGTCCTCTTGAACACTCTACCACAACCTATCCAGCTATCTTTTATTCTGTCTGCCTTTAGGGGCCATTCAAACCACATCCAGATTACCTCCAGGCCAGACCAGACTGTTTCCAGACCCAAAACGTATCCCAATGTATCGCTATTCTATTTCTGGCCTCTGTTCCCACCAGCACAGTCTGTTCCAGACCAGAAAAATACTGCATGTCTTATTTTGTCTTGTCTGGAATGCACTGGGATGAATAGAAAAGCATCAAAAACACATAAAAAATAAATGCATGGAACGCTCCTGAAAGCATATTTTAAAGGAGAAGTATGGGGTTAGGGCTTTTCCCCATAGTTCTCCTTAGGGTAACGGGAGGACACAAACTAGCGTCCTCCCGTCACCCTAAGCTCAGTATACCGCAAGCTACAGCTCGCAGTATACTGAGACGCTGAAGCGGATCCCGACAATTATGTCTGGATCCGCCCAGCTGCGTGAGTTGCAGCTGGCTCTGCCTATCTAGAGGCAGAGCCAGCTGTACCCGCCCCCTCCCCCGTCTGTTCCGCCAGTCAGCGCTGGAGGATCGGAGCGGGGAGGGGGGAATCCAGCCCTCCCCTGTCACGGCAGAGAGCCGTGACAGAATCGAGAAGTGAGCGAACGCCGGTATGTGTAACGCTCTGCAACACGGCAAAATCGCAGTAAAAATGCACTGCGTTCCAGATCTAGTCCAGAACTGGTCCAGCAAATGGTGTCAACCCAGCCTTATGCGTTGCCAAAAATGTTACCTATTTGTTCACATTTTTACCGCAATTTGTTTTTTTTAGCTTAAAATAGACTTTTAGGTGCTGCGTAGTACAGTGTATTTGCATGCGTTTTTGGTGTGTTTCCATGTGTTCCAGTGCATTCCAGACCAGAGAAAATGAGACAAGCAGTCTTTTTTTTTGTCTGGACCAGAACGGACTGCGCTGGTGTGAACAGAGCCCAGAAATACCATAGGGATACATTGGGATGCTTTATTGGCCCGGGAACAAACTGTTCTGTTCTGGGCATGATCCGGACATGGTGGGAACAAGCCCTCAACCCTCGTGAATTTGTCTCCAGCAAAAAGAAGGTCAGCAAAAAAACAAAGATCTGGCTCTTACACTGCTTTGCGAGAATCCATGTGAACGTCTATAATAGCCAAAAGCATTTCACGACAAATTGTGACTGACCCTATTTTTGAGGGGCAGTCCTTCTTTTGGAGCCATCCCTCACCTGTCAATGAATGTTCCTCTTTTGATGCCTTCTGATGTCAGATGTAAACGTCTGTATAATTAAATATGCTATTTACCTTACCTACCTACAGATTTTTAAGTGGCTCTAAATTTCTTCAATCTTACATTCTGACTCCCCCATGTAATTACTGCATTCTTAAGTTGTAGACACCCTCATTAAATAAAAAGGGGGGTGAGTCGGCCCTAGAAAAATGATAAGAGTTTGGTTGCTGTGGACAGTAAAACTATTCAACAAGCACTGTTATGTATTTAAATATTTGTGTTTTTTCTTATTTTTTAACTGGCCATACACTGGTAGATTCTAATATGAAATGACATACACTTCTAGAATTATGTCTGTTCAAGAAAAAAAACTCCATCCTTCCCCTTTGATTTTTTAGTCACTGCGGTTGAAAGTGATTGTTGATTTGACCCCATCAACTATTAGAAAATGAAACGGTTGTTCCAAAAATAAATAGTTTTGAACAAAATTGTCATGGTGTATGTCCAGCTTTATTGTTCTGATGTTGATTGATGTAGAACTCCATTAATTTCAAGAAAGCGTCATTTACATATATACTAATAGTCTGTCTGCTTCTTCCTGTCTGATGTGATTAAATGGTGGCCACATTTGTGGAAGGTTGGGTCGTTGGTACATAGATGTTGGCAGAAAAAGTTTTCCCTTGCTCCCATATCTCAAAGTCCGAAGGTTCAAAGCTGGTTCTTGTGGTTGCCCAGTTTCTGATGAACTGTACTGTATATGGACTATGCTTGCAGTGAGGGCACATAGTTGGGGCTTGCCGCTTCCATCATATTGAACTTAACCCTGTTGTGCTGTGTGCTACAGCTCAGCCATATACAGTATACATACAAATCTTCCTTCCTTACACAATGCTGCCCCTTGTTCCTCCCCAGTGGTGGGAATTCACCTACAGCATTAGGAATTGTCACACTTCCCCATCTCCGTTGCATGAAATCAGAACAGAGTGGAATATGAGTTCACACTACACACATACACTGATCTCAGCACATCGCACAAACTGACACGGCCACACTGCTATGGCCATGGACACAAGTCCACTACTCAACACCCCCGAAAATTCCAATTACCAGTCTGTGGGGAAGACTTTGAGAGACGCAGAGAAGAAATATGTCAAGTAAGTAGGAAGTATTATTATTATCATTAGTATTATTATTGATACATGTGTGAATATTTGTATCTATGTGTGTGTATTCCACACTGCATTCCCAGATGATGGCCATCAGTTTGGGTAGCACAGTGTTTTAGTGGTTAGCACTTATGCCTTGCAGCAAGGTTTGTGAGGGTTTCCTTCCATGCTCCAAAGACATGCTAGTAGGTTCATTGGCTGTTGTCTAAACTGGCTCAAGTATGTGTGTGCAGGTCTAACAAATTCGACTGCAGCCTCCTATGGCACACAGTTGAGTGTCTAATGAAGCTCTAGTGTATTTCAGGCATTGAGACACAGGAAAGTAAGATTCCACATTTTAAATGTAAAAGATTTTAATGAGGTCATGGTAGTAGGAATGAAAAGGGACATTGGCTTCTGCCCCAAAGGAGCCTACAGTCTAATGTCCCCTCCACAATGTAGTTCAGGGATAGGCTACCTTGGGACTCCAGCTGTGGTGAAACTACAAATCCCATCATGCATCTGCTTTGCGAGTCATGTCTGTGGCTGTTTAACTCTTTCGATGCCTCATGGGACTTGTAGTTCTACAGCAGCTAGCGTGCCAAGGTTGCCTACCCCTGATCTAGACGCACCTGGGGGGATTATATGATTAACCTTTAGAGCACTGACGTTAAATCCACACAAACAACGGAGAGCACAGTAGCAGGAGATCCCTGTTGGCAACTGAACAAAGACACCCTGGCCCTGGTGCTGCAAGGCAGAAAATGTCATGAAAATAAGCACTTATGATTGATGTGAAATTTATCCAAACACACTTGATATGAGAAAATGTAACTTGGCTGCCAACAAGCAATTTAGTTTTCCAATATAAAAATGCAAAAGTTTGGGTAGCAGAGTGGCTTAGTGATTAGGGTTTCTGCCTTGCAGCACTGGGATCTTCAGTTCAAATCCTGACCAGGACACTAATTGCATGGAGTTTGCATGTTCTCTTTTTTTTTTCCGGGTACTCCAGTTTCCACCCGCATTGCAAAGAAATGCTGGTAAGATAAATGGGTCAACTGAACCACTCCCAAGATGGCTACACGTTCTTCTAAGCACATTGAGTCCCCGGAGAAAAAAACAAAACCCCAGTATATTGAATCAATCAAAGTTGTATTGATTCCTTGCTAATGACACTGTTGTAACCTGCGATCTCTGGGACAATGTGAATGTATTCCCTGTGTGTATACAATCTGCGATCACGGGGACAATGTGAATGTATTCTCCTGTGTGTATACACTCTGTGATCCCGGGGACAATGTGAATGTTTTCTCCTGTGTGTATACACTCTGCGATCCCTGGGACTATGTGAATGTATTCCCTGTGTGTATACACTCTGCAATCCCTGGGACAATGTGAATGTATTCTCCTGTGTGTATACAATCTGCGATCCCTGGGACAATGTGAATGTATTTTCCTGTATGTATACACTCTGCGATCCCTGGGACTATGTGAATGTATTCCCTGTGTGTATACAGTCTGCGATCCCTGGGACTATGTGAATGTATTCCCTATGTGTATACACTCTGCGATCCCTGGGACAATGTGAATGTTTTCTCCTGTGTGTATACACTCTGCGATCCCTGGGACAATGTAAATCTTTTCTCCTGTGTGTATACACTCTGCGATCCCGGGGACTATGTGAATGCATTCCCTGTGTGTATACACTCCGCGATCCCTTGGACTATGTGAATGTATTCCCTGTGTGTATACAATCTGCGATCCCTGGGACTATGTGAATGTATTCCCTATGTGTATACACTCTGTGATCCCTGGGACTATGTGAATGTATTCTCCTGTGTGTATACAATCTGCGATCCCTGGGGCAATGTGAATGTTTTCTCCTGTGTGTATACAATCTGCGATCCCTGGGACTATGTGAATGTATTCCCTGTGTGTATACACTCTGCGATCCCTGGGACTATGTGAATGTATTCCCTATGTGTATACAATCTGCGATCCCTGGGGCAATGTGAATGTTTTCTCCTGTGTGTATACAATCTGCGATCCCTGGGACTATGTGAATGTATTCCCTGTGTGTATACAATCTGCGATCCCTGGGGCAATGTTAATGTATTCCCTGTGTGTATACAATCTGCGATCCCTGGGGCAATGTGAATGTTTTCTCCTGTGTGTATACACTCTGTGATCCCTGGGACTATGTTAATGTATTCTCCTGTGTGTATACACTCTGTGATCCCTGGGACTATGTGAATGTATTCCCTGTGTGTATACGCTCTGCAATCCCTGGGACAATGTGAATGTATTCTCCTGTGTGTATACAATCTGCGATCCCTGGGACTATGTGAATGTATTTCCTGTGTGTATACAATCTGCGATCCCTGGGACTCTGTGAATGTATTCCCTATGTGTATACACTCTGCGATCCCTGGGACTATGTGAATGTATTCCCTGTGTGTATACAATCTGCGATCCCTGGGGCAATGTGAATGTTTTCTCCTGTGTGTATACACTCTGCGATCCCTGGGACTATGTGAATGTATTCCCTGTGTGTATACACTCTGCGATCCCTGGGACTATGTGAATGTTTTTTCCTGTGTGTATACAATCTGCGATCCCTGGGGCAATGTGAATGTTTTCTCCTGTGTGTATACAATCTGCGATCCCTGGGACTATGTGAATGTATTCCCTGTGTGTATACACTCTGCGATCCCTGGGACTATGTGAATGTTTTCTCCTGTGTATATACACTCTGTGATCCCTGGGACTATGTGAATGTATTCCCTATGTGTATACACTCTGCGATCCCTGGGACTATGTGAATGTATTCCCTGTGTGTATACAATCTGCGATCCCTGGGGCAATGTGAATGTTTTCTCCTGTGTGTATACACTCTGCGATCCCTGGGACTATGTGAATGTATTCTCCTGTGTGTATACAATCTGCGATCCCTGGGGCAATGTGAATGTTTTCTCCTGTGTGTATACACTCTGCGATCCCTGGGACTATGTGAATGTATTCCCTGTGTGTAAACACTCTGCGATCCCTGGGACTATGTGAATGTATTTTCCTGTGTGTATACAATCTGCGATCCCTGGGACTATGTGAATGTTTTCTCCTGTGTATATACACTCTGTGATCCCTGGGACTATGTGAATGTATTCCCTATGTGTATACACTCTGCGATCCCTGGGACTATGTGAATGTATTCCCTGTGTGTATACAATCTGCGATCCCTGGGGCAATGTGAATGTTTTCTCCTGTGTGTATACACTCTGCGATCCCTGGGACAATGTGAATGTATTCCCTGTGTGTATACACTTTGTACAATACTACAATCAGTAATAGATATTTTTCTTCTTAACAAGTCAAGATTTGCTGAGCAATAATGATTTGTCTGTAAGCTGATTGAATGGAAATGACACTTCATACAGTATACAGCAAATGGATGAAGCCAGACTTAAAGCGATACAAAACTCTGAACGCTAAGGGCCCACTGGCACTACTGTGTGTACATGGTTTAATGCATTATTGCGGGCTGCATTAGGGCCCAATCACACTACTGTATGTACATGTTTTAATGCATTGAGGCGGGATGCGTTAGGGCCCGCTCACACTAATGTGTGCACATGTATTAATGCATTGAGGTGAGCTGTGTTAGGGCCCATTCACATTAATGTATGTACATGTTTTAATGCATTGAAGCGGGCTGTGTTAGGACCCATTCACAGTACTGTGTGCACACGTTTTTATGCATTGAGGCGAGCTGCGTTAGGGCCCCTTCAGACTAATGTATGCACATGTTTTAATGCTCTGAGGTGGGCTGCGTTAGGGTCCAATCACACTACTGTGTACACACATTTTAAAGCATTGTGGCGAGCTGCGTTAGGGCCCATTCACACTACTGTATGCACACATTTCCATGCAGGCTGAATTAGGATCCAGTCACATCTATAATACATACAGTGCACGTCTATGCATGTACATAGATGCTGTTTTAATGGGCTCTTGTCCACAGTATGGTGACGTGCCTTCTCCAGAGCATGAAAACACATAGACACAGGGCATAGACAAAGGCATGAATGTGCATGGAAAGAGGAATCTCCAAACACATTATTTATTCACAGATGATTCACCTCTGTGCGTTGCTGTACACTATAGTGCAGGTGTGTTTTGCTGTATACAAGTGCTGAATTGCACCAGTGAGCAGCCTACATTTACCTGTGCATTAGTGCGCATTTTACCATGCAGTATCACAATGCATAAGGTGTGAATGGGCCCTCAAGGGTTTAAAATAAAAAGAAAGACTGGACAGCTGCCAACTGATCTGAGGAAATCCAGAAAGTAGAGAGCTATAGCTGGCCAACTGTTGAGGAACTAGAAGTCACAAATTATTATCTGGCAGCACGTGCCGAAGCTTGTAGTTCCACAATAGCAGGGACACACAATGTCATCTAAGCCTTTTCTCATCTGAAATCCAGTTCAATGACTTGTAGACTTGCTATAGAGCTATTCTTTATGGACTGAACATGAGCACTGAGACGATTGCCATAGAATGCGTCATTAGTATACAGGATTTCTATAGCGCCAACAGTTTGCGCAGCGCTTTACAATATAAGGAAGACATTACAGTCACAATACAAGTCAAGACAAAATGGTAAGGAGGGCGTTGTTTCACGCAAAGTACATTTCTATCCTTAAGCAATCAACAAGTGCTACTTTATGATTGTATGGGCTTCTTTAAATTTACCAGCAAACATACGTAAAGGATAAATGGGATTTATATGGTTCCAACAATTTACTGAGGGCCTTACATTCATATCAGTCTCTGCCCTCAAGGAGCTTACAATCTAAGGCTGGGTACACACCTTACAACCATCGCAAGACTTTTGTCTTGCGATGGTTGTAAGGTACTTAAAAAAACGTACGATCTGGCTATGTTGCATAGGCAGATCGTACTTGCAATGATCGCAAGCCACGCCCCCTGAGGGGCGGGCTTCCGATGAGCGCAATGCCGAACGGGCAGTGTGCGCTTGCGCACACCGGCCCGTTCGGCTTTTATCTTACAAAAATGCTACAGACCCGCCGAACATCGTACGATGCTCGGCGGGTTTTCGAACATGTCCGTAAGTTAAAAGTTGTGCGACCTTACAATAGTAGAGGTCGCACGGCTTCCACACACCTTACGATAATCGTACAGTCGCAGGATTTCCCGCGATTATCGTACGATTATCGTAAGGTGTGTGGGTACCTTAAGGTCCGTAATACACACATACTAGGCCAAATTAGACAGGAGCCAATTACCAGCATGTCTTTGGAATGCGGGTGGAAACCGGAGCACACCCACACAAGAAGAGGTAGAATATGCAAACTCCATGCAGATCGTATCCTGACCAGGATTCCCACCAGGGACCCCCTGCGCTGCAATGTAGAAGTGCTAACTATTAAGCCACTGTGCTGCCCATATGTTGAATAGATTGTTTTGGTCAGTTCTTGCCCCATCTTGGCAAATGGAAATGAGACTTCATAGAACTTGTACAACTGGGTTGCAGGGTGCCAGCTTTACATTGGTTGGCGTATCCATCGGTGGCCGCCATCAGTCAAAGTGCTTTTCAGTGACAGCATCAACAGTGCCCCCCAGAGGACAGATGTAGAAATGCAATTTTTAAAAATAGTAATTGTGTCTAACACAGTGCATGCTTTATGATAAAACCTATGACAAAGGTCCATAGTGAAAGCTGAACTAACTGTAATTTACCATGAAAATCTAACTGAATCCCTTGTAGGAAAGCATGCACATTCATTGCTTCATTTTCCAGACATAAGACATAGAGCAAAACAGTCATTTCTACTTCTGCTTTCTTTATGGGTTACAACATCTGAAAAAGTTACTGTTGGGTGACTGTATACACGGTCGTTAGTCACAGGTTGAAAACATCACAAGGATTGATATGTCACTATGACTACATATATCAGAGACAATGGTAGTTATGCTGTGCCCATTACAAAGACAGATAATGGCTTTGGTGGTGGTGTTACCCTCCCTGGAAGGATTCTTTATAATGTAGAATAAATAATGGCGGAATCCTGCTGTTATAGAGCAACATGGTGGCCACCATATAGACACTACTGCAGGGAAACCTCACCATTGTGGGAGGGGCAGAGACACAAACTACTGCAGGGAAATCTCACAATGTGGGAGGGGCAGAGACACAAACTACTGTAGAGAAATCTCACCATTGTGGGAGGGGCAGAAACACAAACTACTGCAGCGAAATCTCAGCATTGTGGGAGGGGCAGAAACACAAACTACTGCGAGGAAATCTCACCATTGTGGGAGGGGCAGAGACACAAACTACTGTGAGGAAATCTCACCATTGTGGGAGCAGCAGAGACACAAACTACTGGAAGGAAATCTCATCATTGTGTGAGGGGCAGAGACACAGACTACTGCAGGGAAATCTCACCATTGTGGGAGGGGCAGGGAAACACCATCTACTGCAGATAAATGTCACCATTGGGCAGAGACACAAACTACTGCAGGGAAATCTTACCATTGTTAGAGGGGCAGGGACACATCATCTACTACAAGGAAATCTCACCATTGTGGGAGCGGCAGAGACACAAACTACTGCAGGGAAATCTTACCATTGTTAGAGGGGCAGGGACACATCATCTACTACAAGGAAATCTCACCATTGTGGGAGCGGCAGAGACACAAACTTCTGCAGGGGAATCTCACTATTGTGGGAGGTGTAGAGACACAAACTACTGCACGGAAATCTCATAATTGTGGGAGGGGCAGAGACACACACTACCGCAGGGAATCTCCCCATTGTGTGTGTGTGTGGGAGTGGGAAGGGGTTGGGCTGGCAGAGACACAAACTACTGCAGGGAAATTTCAATGTTGTCAGAGAGACAGGGTGTGGTGTGGTGAAGACATCAGGAGAATTTAACAGCATTACTTGGTTTCACCTGTTGGCTCTAAACGGGTATTCCTGGTATATAGGGATCCAGCATGCGATTCGGCTGGTATTTAACTGCATTTAACTATCTTAGTTTTGAAGGAGATGGCCTTTAAGGATTTTGCTAACCCTAAATTTCAAAATATCCTGGTATTTAATTAGACCATACAGAAACAAGTGAAGCGACAACAATCATACATGTCAATAAAGTCTACCCCATGAGTATAGAGACCATAGATAACTGCATTGTTCACTTGTGTCTCTTCTCCACAGAACACTAAATAACAGGAAGATGTTCCTGGCTGCTTTTTCTGCTGTCTTGGGCAACTTCACATTTGGTTACGCGTTGGTTTACCCCTCACCGGTCATTCCAGCTCTGGAAGGAGATGCTGATCCCACTATGCACATTACGGAAGCGGAGAAGTCTTGGTTTGGGGTAATGAGTTTACAGTTTTGTATATTCTCATGCAGGCCAACAAATGCTTAAAGCAGAAATATGGACTGCCATGTTGTTGAGGTGATTTAACTGATATGGACTGGGGTCAAATATATAATGCTTTAGCTTAAGTAGTGTGCATCAAAATTATTAAATCGTTCCTGAAATACTCTTTGTTGCCAGAAGGCTCTGTTACTTCTACTTTCTAATTCCCCTCTCCTAAAATACTCTGCACTGCCCGAGGACTCCGCTCCTTCTTCTATCTAACTCTCCTCTCCTGAAATACTCTTTGTTGCCAGAGGACTCCGCTCCTTCCTCTATCTAACTCTCCTCTCCTGAAATACTCTTTGTTGCCATAGGACTCCGCTCCTTCTACTTTCTAATTCCCCTCTCCTGAAATACTCTTTGTTGCCAGAGGACTCCGCTCCTTCTACTTTCTAATTCCCCTCTCCTAAAATACTCTGCACTGCTTGATGACTCTGCTCCTTCCTCTATCTAACTTTCCACTCCTAAAATACGCACTGGTGGAGGACTCTGCTCCTTCCTCTATCTAACTCTCCTCTCCTGAAATACTCTGTGCTGGTGGAGGACTCTGCTCCTTTTACTACTTAACTCTATATTTGTAAGTCACACTAATACCTTCTGAATTGTATTTCCCTTGCAGTCAGTGTTTGCTCTGGGCACCTGTGTCGGTGGATTAAGCTCAATGTTCCTGAATGATTGGCTTGGACGTAAACTCAGCATTATGTTCTCCACGCTTCCTGCAGCCATTGGTTTTTTGCTAATGGGCAGTGCTCAGCATATCTCCATGCTTCTCCTGGGAAGAATTCTCACAGGCCTAGCCGGAGGCATAACATCATCCTCAATACCAGTAAGTGCGTCACTTTCAAGGACCTTTCTATTCCAGTACACCTTAGATGGCTGAAAGGTAGACATGTGCACTGCCAAAAAATTTGTTTCGTTTTAAATTCGGATTTGTGTTATTTCGTTTTTCAGGATTCGGGTGTGAAAGTGAATTCGGAATTCGGATTCGGACGAAATTCGGTAGCGTTAGTACGAACGTTCGTTTCGTTTTCTGTTCTTATTCGTTTCTTATTTGTTTCTTATTCGTTTCGTTCGTTTGCAGCAAAAGTGACATTTGAGGGGGAAAAAATATTTTTCTCCTTCTCTAATGTCACTTTGCTCCAATGAACGAAACAAATAAGAAACGAATAAGAACAGAAAACGAAACGAACGTTCGTGCGAACGCTACCGAAATTTCGGAAATGGAAATTCGGATTCGTTTGCATTCGTTATGTCTGTAATTTGGAATTGGGATACATCCGAATGTCCGAATTTACGAAAATTCGTCCGAATTTCGATTCGGAACGAAACGAATCGCACATGTCTACTGAAAGGTAACTGTTGCCAGTGGAAAAAGATGGATTGTCAAATATGGTGCCTTAGTCTTTGGCTCCCATTAATTCTGAAGAGTAGAAATAATGCCACTGACAGTCACCAAGGAATTACACTTGATGAAGTAGCCTGTTTGCTGGACCTCTGGTGGGGTTGTGGCCTGAGATGGCCGCTTTACTCAATCTTCTGCCTGTGATAGCCCAGGGTAAATCTTAGGCTGCCATGTGCTAAAATGAATGTGTATCTTCATACAACACAATGGCAGCACAAAAGCTCTTTAGATAATGCAATATATATGTTTTCCTCCTTGGCTATGTATCTCCTGTATGAGTAAAAAGCTAATAGAAACATAATAGAAAACCAGGTAAGCAAATATAAAAAGTATAATATATTATAATATACAGTATATAGTAATCATGTTCAGGTATTCTTGATATTTACCCCTGCCATGCTTTGCCACCAGCGCCCTGGCCTTACTTTTGCCTACTGTATTATAAACAATACAACTTGATAAAGGACCAGTGCCAGCTTATCAATGGATAGTGAACAAGCTCTTATTCCTATAAGCCAGCCCTCTTTCTAAAGCTGGCCATACACCTTACAATTATCTGCAGATTTTCTATGGTCAGATGGAAAAAGTGCAACAGATTCTTCCATCTACACTAAACTGTGTGGATGGAGGAATCTCCCACTGGGCCAAGCTTCAGTATCTTGCTAGTCTGCCCCACTGGCTCTCAAAACACCTGAACAATCTGATTGGATGCAGGCATTGGAAGGCAAGATCAAAAATATCTAATTATTTTGTATTTGATAAAACATTAACCTGCATACAGAGTCATGGGCAAGGGAACTTCTCTGCAGTCAGAAGGTTCTAAATGAAATAATATTCTTGGGACAGAGACATATGGCTCATGCATAGAGAAATGTGCGGAATGCTGTCACTGCCATCTCTTTGTGATTGGGGACAGTGCGGCTTTGTACTTCATGGTGACACGGGTAAATTCACATTCACTTGCCATAAAATTTACACTGATGTGTGACTGGCAGGAAATGTATATTTGCTGAAATTTGGGATGCCAGGATCTGCAGACATTTCTGCTAAAAGGCCCATAAGAGAGATACATTGTTACTTGACTAGGTTCTATTTCCTCTTATGGTGATAAAAGTGTTTGAATACACTAAAAACCCGTACCATTCATTTACTTTCATTTCCCCATTTGCTCCCTTTTGCCAGTGGAAATTGTTCCAAACGGTTTTCTGCTTTTTGGATAAACTATAATCTGATGTTCATGCCAACTTTTTTTTTTCTGTGTTCTGTAATGTGCCCAGATGTCTCTCCATCATTCCTTGTCATGTCTTGTATATGTCAGTGGGTGTATTCACGGCTGACAGTTACCGAACGATGCACTGTGGGATCAAATCTGAACTCCACACCACTGTATGATTTTAAATATGTATTGTAAGAACTGCCCATTTGTTGCAATGCATTTTAAGAACTGCCCATTTGTTGCAATGCATTTTAAGAACTGCCCATTTGTTTCCCATGCACTGTAAGGATTGCCCATTTGTTGCCCCTTCACTGTAAGGATTGCCCATTTGTTATACATAGATTCTAAAAACTGCCCATTTGTTGCCCATGCATTGTAAGAACTGCCTATTTGTTTCCTATCATTATTATCATACAGTCTTTATATAGCGCCAACACTTTGCACAATAGGAGACACTGTACAGTTACAATACATTTTCAGTAGAATAGGGTTAGGAAGACCCTGCTCGTGAGAGTTTACAACGTATGTATTTTAAGGACTGCCCGTTAGTTTCTCATGTATTTTAAGCATTGCCTATTTGCTGCCCGTGCATTATAAGAACTGCTCATTTGTTTCTCATGCACTAAAATGATAGCCCATTTGTTGCCCATGCATGGTAATGATTGCCCATTTGTTGCCATGTCTTCTATTGGGGAGATTTCACTTCACTTCCTGTACATTTAACAGGAGAGGAATCCAAAGTGAAGGAAATCCCTTTCCCCAGAATAAGCGACCCTATTAGAAGATTTCCCCTCTATTTCTGTGCTGGTGACAACTCGAAATTTTAGATTTTCCTTCATTTTCTGTCTCAGTGACAATGGACACTATAGAGACACTATAGAGACACAAAAAGAGAGGCAGACAGGGGTTAAATACGCTTTAGGTGATTTCCTGCAGTGCTATAATGGGACAAATGCATCTCAATATTTGTGCAGTATGCCCTTACCCTAACTAAAAAATAGTTTTCAATAGATAATGATTTTCATTGTTATTAAATAAGAAAAATAATAAGCACACATTTTAAGTGTGTGCCCATGTGTAGTGCCCCTACACATGGGCACATGTAGGGGGACTACAAATCCCAGACATACCCATTAGACTAGCAGTTGACAGGACATGCTGGGTTATGTATTTCCTTGGTGGTTAACATCTGTCTGTCACTTGATCATGTCTGATGTAGAATTGGACATTTGCCATTCTTAACGAACTGCTTCATATTTTACCGATTTACCAATATTATACATTTTCGCTCAATAATTCATCAAACAAATCCCTTACTTATGTTGTCATTATTTTGCCTTGTAAACTGAACAATGTAACATGTCTGTTTATGTCGCAGGTTTATATTTCGGAGATCTCTCATGCCGGAGTGAGGGGTGCATTGGGGGCATGTCCGCAGCTGATGGCAGTATGTGGGGCCTTGGTCCTGTATGTGCTCAGTACGTAAAACCCTGATTGTGATTACTCTATATGTTCTCTTCATAAAGCAGAAATCCAACCAAAATCTTATTTTGCTAGAAGAATCTGAACATCTGTTAGGCTTTTAATTTGTTCTGTTGGGGGGCTCAATTTCTGGCAAATGGCAAGACAGGAAGTGATGTGAAATCTCCCTAACAAAGACACGAATGGAAATAAAACTCTGACAGCAGTTCTAAACCTTCCATTGGAGCAGATTTCCCCTGGTGTCCTGGTGGCACAACAGGAAGTGGGGGGAAATCTCTCCAAATGGGGACAGAGACAACGATGAAAACGTAATAGAGTTTTTACCCTTCCATACTCTTTGAGAAACAAAACAATTAAAAATAAATTTGGTTGGAGTTTTACTTTAACAAAAAAATAATATACTTTCTAAAGGCAGCTCAAGTGCATACACATCAATCACCCACAGGCAGACTTGCAAGGTGCGGAGGCATTCTAGGGAACTGTGCATTGGCTTATGTTATGGAGTCCATGTTGTATGACAGTGGACCTAACCTGCAAATAGCTTATTTAAAGTGTAATTCAAGTTCGGTTGAGAAAACATTTACCTACAGGCAAATATGCGGCAGAAAATAGAATTACTGTCCACTAAACCTAAATACACTGCCAGGGATCCCATATATTTTATGCAACAGGTTGAATGCAACTTGGTCTTGGTGTAAACTTGAAGAGGATGTATTACAGAAGAAGAGGCAAGAAGATTCCAAGAAATCTGCCCTGAAAACATAAGGCATAACTAAACCCCAGAACAAAAATGGAATATGTTGCAGCTTACTAGCCCTTTAATGTAGCAGCCATATTAGTTTTCTTTTATTCAGAAAATTTTCAGCAAGCACAGAACATACCTGTTGGCTTTCCCAGAAACACATTGTCCTTGTCACTTCCTCTGAGATGGCCTAGGTGCATAAAACAATGTTTTTTTCTTTCTATTGTGTAAATTACTAGTCTCCCCTTCCCCTATGTAATGGAGATGAACAAAGGTAGACATGTATAAAGTACAGCCTGGGTGGCAATGATGGCTCCCTCCATAGAAACAGTGGTGAAATGAGTGTAGACACAAAGGGACAGGAAGTAGGTTATGTACAGGATAACCAGTTAAAAATAAAGGGGGAAAATGACACACAAAAAAAGAAAGCAAAAGACGGAGCTACCTCATCTAAAGGTTGGTAAGATGTAATTTATCACATACTTGATTCTCAGGTTTAGATGCACTTTAATACTAACTGTAGTTTTGCAAGGAAGAAAATCTATTTTTTCTGAAAGATTTCCCCTCACTTCCTGTTCTAGTGACAATCATAATATTTTGTGTTTCCCATTACTTTATGTCACATTGACAATAATCACCAAGGCAAATTGGGAGGGTGAATCTTTATTGACAGCAAGAAAAATCAGTGGTTCTAACCCTTCCCTACGTCATTCAAAACAGAAAAAAACAGGTTTAACTTTGGATACACGTTAACTTTGTTGAGCATTGTATGTTGGCAGACATTTTAGGAGTAAGTTGATCATACATCATATATTCAGCTTTTGTCAAACCAAGTGGTGCTGACATGGTCACATGCCGTTAAATTTCGAGCAGAGTATGGCCAGCCTAAGTGAGCTCTACAACTCATATTATCAATCAAATTCAGATTATTAGGCAAGAAATCAGGTGTGAGCAGAAGTCTCGGCAGAATATGTGAGAATATGCAGAATACATTTTGTTGCTGGAATATCTGCTGTGTTTGGAAATATTTACATCTTTATCCATACACGTCAATCAAATCTCTTTTACATAAATTTACACACCATCTGGGATTATTGTCTTTCTTGCCTCACACTGAAATGCCCAGATTTTCTCATGAAGATGAGTATTGACTTTTGTCTTCTTAGGTATCGTTGTGCCATGGCGCTGGCTGGCAATATTGGGTGAAATACCTGTAATTACCATGCTCGTCCTCCTGTGCTTCATGCCGGACTCCCCGCGATTCCTAATTGCAAAAGGGAAACGAGAAAAGGCCCTGAAGGCTCTAGAGTGGCTCAGAGGGCCAGACACAGCATACAGAGAGGAGTTTACGAGAATTGAGGAAAGCATCGTCAATAAGGTATTGCAGCCCATAAGGCAACACACTGATACTTGGGAACACCAAACAACAACACCTTAACATTTGGTGGCCCCACAACAGTGTGACCTTGATCATTGGGATCCAAGAATAGTGGCACGCTGATACCTAGTAACAATGACCCACTGACATTTAGGGATCCAAGAAAAGTGACACATGGACACTTTGGGGTTCCAAAAGAGTGTCATAAATACACTTGGGAGACCCGAACAATGACACACACACACACACACACACTTGGGGTCCTAGAACAATTACATTTAAGGGGTCCCAAAAAGTGACACTGACATTCAGGTGTTGCAGAACAAACATACAATGAAACAAGAACAATGTCACAATGACATTGGGGAAGGGGGGGTGGTCAGAATAATGGCAAACTGATTCTTGGGGACCAAATAATGACACACTGACACTGGGGGGGTCACAGAACAATGATGCACTGTCATTTGGTATTCCAAAACAATAATACACTAACAATTGGGGGCCCCAGAACAATGACACAGTGACACTTGGGAGAGGTTCCCAGAACAATGACACAGTGACACTTGGAGTCTCTAAAATAATGACAATGACACTTGGTAGAGGTCCCCAGAACAATGACAAAGTGACACTTGTGGGTCTCCCGAACAATGACACACTGACATTTGGGAATCCCAACAAATAGTGCATTGGGATATACAGTATATGTTATAAAAGTTGGAATTTGCAGAAGATATACAAGCAACATGGTGTCACATCTTGTTTTCAGAACAGTTCAATAACTTGTAGTGAGCTGGCTGAACGGCACTACTACAAACCCATTCTCACTGCTGTCCTCATGAGGTTCCTACAACAGATGTCTGGGATCAACCCAATACTGACATTCCTGGAGTCCATCTTCAACAAGACCAAAGTCATTCTGGTGAGGAGCGATAGGACTGTGAAATCTTGAATAAAAGAATGTATTGTACAATGCATCAGAACTGGAGCCCAGGGTTGAAAGCAAGCCTGTACTGAGTAATTTGAAGGCTGCCATTACTGGCCTACTTCTGAAAATGCTAGTTGCTGGGTTGACCCTTACTTTTTGAGACACCAGCCCAGAACAATTATGAAAGGAAAGTCAAGAATAAAACAGTGGCGTCACAAGGGGGGTGAGGTGGGTGAAGCCTGAACCGGGTGACACCTTTATAGGGGGTGGCACCAAAATGACTGAGAGTCATCTTGGTGCCACACCCTCTGAAAAGTCGGGCACTCGGTCAAGGACAGAAAGCCCAACAGCTGCATGAGAGAAGAGGGGACCAGGCAGCAAACCTTATCCTGCCGGACGCCCCTGGAGTAAAAACAGAACTGCTGTTATGTTTGCTCTTGGTCGTTAATTTAGAACGTACTGAAGCACCTGGACCAGCATGATATCCAGCTATCTGGCGTTTTTAGGAGAGGTCAGCAAGGGCAGCCTCTATATTTTCCTTGTACATGTATCCTTCAGTTTTTTATTCTTGACCTAGCCCTGCTACAATTTGTGGATGAGGATGTCCATACATAAACTGAACTATACTTTTCTCCATGTACCTAGCAGTTAGAGGGATGGGAAATCATAAAAGAAAAAAGCCTTTTCACAGAAAGCATTGAAGGAAGACTTTATTTAATTACCATATACTGTATGTTCTATAATGAAACCTTTTCACCTGCATTATATTAAACAAGATTTACCTGATTATTATCTTCAGCCCCTATTCAACACTATGCATTATCAGTGAATTAGTGGTAATACTGTCACCTACTGTGTGACAACACAATGATAAGCCATATCTACAGAGATATTGTCAGTTCCGTGGTTACATAGTTACTAGGGATGCACAGATACTTTTCGAGTACCAGTGCAGATACTTGGCATTTTTATGAGAATTACCAGGGTTGCAGCGGTTGCAGGGGTTGCAGCTGGGACCTGGCTCTGGCACTCCACCACTGTCCTGAAATCATTAGTCTTTATTGTTTTAGAAAAACTGTCACATGACAATAAACAAAAATGTATCAGTACTCGTACTTGTAAGTACTCGGCAAGTACCAGTACTAGTACTTGAAAAACTGGTATCGGTGCATCCCTTTATTTATATTTATAAAAACAAAATCGTACATTAAAACAGAGATGTACAAATCCCAGGAGCTCCGTGTGCTCCTTACAAATGACAGCTGCCTCCTAACTTTTGAATTTTTCTCTAGTGTAGTCTTGGAGCTCAAAAGTATCGGTACATGTACTCGTACTTGTACCGAGTACTGTACTTGGTATCTGTGCAACCCTAATAGTTACAAAGTTAAAATAAAGAGTCCGGTTTACAAAGTAGGTTGGGAACAGAAGGGGGGCTCTGACTCTAAAATCTAGATTCAAATCTTTGGTGAATTCATTGTCATAAAAGATTTTTTTTAAATGACAACCGCAGTAGCCATTTTTTGGCTGCTTTATCCATTCTAAGCCCACTACAACATTCCAAACCTTTGCTTAGCCATGGCTTTATTTAAGCCATGTTTCTGGTATACTCAACTATATTTAAAATCTTGGTCTCCCAGATTTACAGTATATTCTTTGGAAGACCTACCACAGCTAACCTACATTTTATATTTATATTTTACTTCCAGCTAATTCTAATAACCCTCCTTACTGTTCCTTTCTCTCCTCCCTTACTAAAGTCCCAAAAGGAATTGTTTATTCATGTTACACTTATTGATAAAGAAAAGTATTTCAAAATCAAATTCTTATGCTACAAATCTTTGTCAAGGATGGTGTAGACTTTGTCCCTTGTAAATGATCAGGATCAGCTATTCCATGGCCCTCATATTACACAGATTGCGTATTTTTGGGGTGACATTTGTCTTTATCTCCTCTTTAGTCAGGAAGGTATGATGCTGCGCTCGTTGGACTGGTAAGGCTGGTGGCAGTAATAATTTCTGCCATTGTTATGGATAAAGCTGGAAGGAAAATTCTGCTCTACGTCTCTAGTAAGTGTTTCATTGGAGAACTTTCACATGCAGAATGGGCTATTGAATTAGGATGCAATTTTGAAACGGGGGTGGGTGCAAATTCAGTGTGCAGTTGACTTTGGTGTTGTAAGTCCATTGCAGGTTGCTTCCATTGTCTGATTTGGCCTATAACAGTCAGTTTTGATGATAAATATGTATCCATGTACACAGGACAATTATGGCAGTGTCTTCTGGCCAATGGAAAAATTGGCTGGAAGGAATAGACCACCTCTCTTCCTTTTGTTCCCTTGTGATCTCACTAAAGCATGGGTCATTAACATGCACTCATGGCTAGAGCAAGCTTCCATGTTTAGGTCAATATCATTAAATACTGTATGTATAAATAGAGTCTGCAGACCCATATTCAACACATAAAGAATTGTATTGGTAATATGGTACAATAGTTCATAAAATGTATTATATGTACAGAATCAGATAGTAAATAAAGTAATGTAATATATAGATGGGCAGCATAAGCCATTGAATCATACCTTACAATGTTTTGCAGCAGATAGGCATACCGGAGATAGTAGCTGCAGCTATAATGTCAGGGAGATGCAAAAAAAAAAAAAAGGGAATTAGTGATTAATGGACCTCACTTTTTGAGCCTGACATTATTGCTATGGCATTGTATCATATATTTGAATGCCTTATGCTGCCTATCTGTATATAAAATACAATCTGTACCTTTTATGTACTATTTGTATCATATTACCAACATAGTACTTTTTTGCATTACATGTTGGTGTACAGACTCTATATTTATTGAACTTTTAGGGAGGGAGGTAGGCTTCCTGAATGTGATTTAGCACCCCTATACTATACTGCTGGTTATACTTTTACTATCTTTAACTAACTAGGTCAATAGCAGTCCACAGAATGAGCAATTCTGATCTTCTGACCCCAATTTGCGGTTTGTTGTTTTTGCCTCAGTCTTGGCAAGCAGTGCGACAGATAGTGACATTGATTGTCACAACTGGACAAGCACTAGTAATAAGTGAAACAGGTTGCCAAATATACACCGATCAGTTATAACATTATGACCACCCGCCGACTATTGAGTGGGTCCCATTTTTGTGCCAAAACAGCCCTGACCCATCCAGGCATGGCCTCCTTTAAATTGCGAGGTGGGGCCTCCATGGATCAGACTTGTTTTTCCAGCACATCCCACTGAGACTCGACTGGATTGAGATCTGGAGAATTCTGAGGCCAAATCAGCACCCCAAACTCGTTGTGGTGTTCCTCAAAACATTATTGAACCATTTTTGCAGTGTGGCAGGACACACCTACTTCCTGGTGTCATTGTAAGGGGATAAACAATGTTATTCACTAAACCTCTCGAGGTCATAATGTTATGGTTGATCAGTGTAGACAAGCAATGAATGTGGCAAATTCTCGGCAAATGGTTTTTTATGCTGTGAATTTCCAAATCAATCCAACAGTTCAACTCCTTACCAGTTTTTCCTTGCAAGTTACAGTTTGTGAAGCACTTATCAATGCTGCTTACCATTCCTCAGTGTCTTCTATGGATGGGCCAATAAGAGAGCTTGTCTCAATAACTTATAATGCTAGTCACCATGTTATCTATTTAAAGCTGAACTCCAGGTATAAATATGTATGTATACTTACAGTACATTGGGCCACATTGGCCCCAATTTAAGTATACATATTTTATCCCTGGTGGAGATGGTAAAACCCTGTAATAGCTGCAGCAACTACTATAATGTTTTCCAGCGATCCTCTGGGTCCTGTACTGCCACTGTTGACC
>NW_017306957.1:502607-527646 GCF_000935625.1 Nanorana parkeri | reverse complement strand
TACTGTGAAAACACAGAGGGTCACTTGCTCAGCACAACAGCCATTCAGTGAACCACTAGTATTTTTATCAGTGAATGAGCTCAGCACAGCGGCCATTCAGTTAATGCTTAGTATTTTTATCAGAGAATCAGCTCAGCACAGCAGCAGTATCAGGACCTGGAAGATAGCTGGAAAACACTGTAGTAGTTTCTGCAGTCATACAGTGTTTTACCAGATCCCCGTGGATCTACAAGGGATAACATTTCATGTATACTTACATTCTGCCAAGGTGCACCAATGTAAGTATACATAAATCTCTATAGCTCACTAAACATTGAGCATGTTATCTGGTAGTGGATTGCCAATGTTCCAAACTTTAGTGGTTCACATAATGCTAGAAATCTGCGGGTAGGTGGGGGCGCATTGAGGAACCTGGCCTTGGGGCAGCAGAGAGAGTAAATCCAGGAGCAAATACTTTCCAAAAGTATGATTCAAAGGAAAAGAGATTGTCACCCTATGTAACAACAAAAAAAAACGGAAAAGGAAGTGCTACTACCCTATAAAGAAAGTATGGTCACAATAATGAATGAAATGTAATGGCTAACTCTCAGATGTAAACATCAAGGAAAAATGGAAGTAACTCACTGTTGGTAGTTCTGTAAATGTCCAGAAGGTGGCGTAGTACTGCCCGGGGGGGGCGGGGTTTTGGGGGAAGTGGTGGACAATAATGCTTACTCAAATCAGTCTGGGGTGGATGGTAGCTGTGGGATGTACCATAGGGCGAAACGGCAGAACTCAGCTGGCCAGGCTGAGCCTGCTCGAATCAATGAGAGAGCGGCGGAGAATGCCGCTGCAGCACTGTCACTGCAGCCGCGGCTCACTGGCTCTATCTGTCAATGGGAAGCTCCGTGGGATGACAGTGTGACGTCAGTGAGGGGCTGGGAGGCAACTGTCCAATGTTTGGCTACGCGTTTCGAGGCCTCGACCATTGCAGTACTACGCCACCTTCTGGACATTTACAGAACTACCAACAGTGAGTTACTTCCATTTTTCCTTGATGTTTACATTTGAGAGTTAGCTATTACATTTCATTCATTATTGTGACCACACTTTCTTTATAGGGTAGTAGCGCTTCCTTTTCCGTTTTTTTTGGTCTATATACGGGGTTCCTCTCCCTGTTTATGGAGGCTACACATCGCTCCCCCTCATTAGTCTTATAAAATTTTCCAACTGTCCCTAGAGGAGTGCGCTTACAACTTTTTTTGTTCTATATGTAACAACTGAATGCACTCAAACAACACTTGCAGGCACAGAAATAAACATATCAAGCCATGTAAAGGTTTACTAGGTGCAAATGATTTCCACACAGATGATGACCTCCGTCACTTTCCTTTTGTGTCTTTCAGGCTCCTTGATGCTGGTCTCCTCCCTGGCGATGGGCCTGTATGTTCATTTCATAGTTGATGTAAAACACAATTCCACAACCCTTAATATGACGCTGAATGAGCCTGGGCCTCAACACCCAACAAACTATTTGGGTGTCATCCCCCTTCTATGTATCATGTTGTATGTTTTAGGTAGGTGGGAATACAGACATGTTTACCTCTGCAGTATTCTTTATGATGTCATATATGCTTTGCAAAGAAAGTGTCCATAGCCTGTTTGTGTGATGTTAAAGAGTTAATATTCACTATACTGTGACATAAATCCATATTCTGCTGTACAATAACATTTTGCTTGTCCTGTATTCTGGGTGTAATCCCAAGTATTTATTCTTACTCTGTATGTATGGACTCTGCACAGTAGCACTTCTACTGTTCTGTTTTGTATGCAAGTTTTATTTTCAGCATCTCTTTCTGTATCTATGGACGTTGCACAATTTCACATCTCTCAGTCTTTATGTCAGGTGTAATTCTCAGAATCTGGTCTTATTTTGTATGTATGGACACTGCATGGTTGCACTTTATATTCAGTATCTTTACTTATTCTGTATGTATTGACTCGGTTCAGTAGCACTTCCCTTGTGCTGTATACTGGGTGTAATTCTCAGTATCTTTTTATTCTGTATATATTGATGTTGCATAGTAACACTTCTCGTCCTGTATGATGGGTGTAATTCTCAGTATCTGTTCTTATTCTGTATGTATGGATGCGTCTTGACAGCAGTTCTCTTGTTCTGTATGTTGGGTGTATTTCGTAGTATCTCTTCTTATTCAGCATATACAGTATATACACAGACACCTCACGGTAGCACTTCCTCTTGGTCAGTATGAGGGGTATAATTCTTAGTTCTGTGGTTTTATTTCCTTATAATTCCTTAAGGTAAGATCTGATTGATCTGCCTCCTCTTCAGGTTATGCCTTTGGCTGGGGTCCAATCACCTGGCTCCTGATGTCGGAGATTCTGCCATTGAAATCTCGTGGAATGGCATCTGGACTGTGTGTGGTGGTCAGCTGGATTACTGGCTTTGCTCTAACTGAGGCTTTCCTCCCTGCTGTGGTAAGTACTTCACAATTGTCTTTTTATATAATAAGGATGCTGTATTTCACACACAGCTTATAATTATTACCCTTTGCCTAAACCAGTTAAACAAATGGTGGCTTCCCTCTCCTCTGATATATAAAATTTGACCAAACTGCTTTATCTTTTTAGAATGCCTTCAATCTGGAGACACCTTTCTTCTTCTTCACCTTCATCTGCGTCTGCTGCCTCATCTTCACCTACTTTGCTGTTCCGGAAACCAAAGGGCGGACACTGGAGCAGATCGAATGGTACTTCCGCTCAGGTCGGCGTTCTTTCATCAGGTAGCCAGAGGTGGTGAGGCGGAAAACTTGGTGCTATCAAAACCGGGTGTGTGCCAAAGAAACACATACGTTACTTCAAAAAGGATTTCTAGGTCTCCCCCATGAATCTGAATGTAAACTGAGGCACCTCTGGGACTTAAATATTGTTGCACCACTCTGGACCGTATTTCAGGTTCACCGGTCCTGTACTGGAGATTAAATATTAGATTCCAGGATCTGTGTAGCTTTTTAGTCATAGTATGTGGGAGAGTCTATTTCTGCATGACATGGTATGGGGGCTTGGTGTTTTTCTGGCATGCAGACCCTAGATTGGGCTGTGTCAGATACTGGAACTGAAGTTTTTCCACTTGTAGACACATTTAAAGTATAACAGACACAGATAAATAGCTATTGACTGTAAATAATGTATACAGTGCAAACTTCTTACTAGAATTTGTGTTTTTCTAAATGTGAAAGGATGCCATTAACTTACATTTGAGTAATTAAAATCATGAATATGTCAAATACATCCCGTTCTTAAAACCTCTAAACTCACCTCTAGCATGGGTCACATGACCAACACTGCACACAGCCTCTGCCAAAGTTGAAGCGAGTTGCTGCAGATTGGTCAGCTCTGTTTGGAGACCTCTAACCATTAACAGAGAACGTGTCACAATCACTGTCTCTGGGCATTCTACAGTCAAGTCAGAACCTGACAGGTACACTTTAACTGTGAGTGAAACGTTGGGAGTGTGTGGCTATTACTGGAAGTGTCTGTGCGCTCACCTCTTACACCATTTGTTTGGAGGAAGATGACACTGACCTAGGACACTACGCTTACAGGATGTTACACACATTTCCTAAGTTCTTCCTCCTAGGTTTTTTCTGTTCTCCTCCAATAATTGAAAATGCAACAAATTACCTAAGTCGGTAACATGAGCTGCATTCTTACTGGCACAATACCTAAAGCAGAACTCCAACTTTTTTGGGGGGGAAACCAAATAGAATAAAGTCAGCTTGGAACCACAATAATTGCATCTGTAGTTATTTCTACAGACACAGAAAAGGACTGCTTGCCTACATCAGTCAGAGACTTGTTTTCTTTCTCAAACCAACAGTGGACCCAAGGCAGCTGTACTCTGACTCTTCTTAATGCCACTTAAATGGTCAATCCATCCAAAAGGCATATTTTAGTCATAGGTGAAACCTGGGGCTTGAGTCAGCCTGTGCTTCTTATATGCTTGAATACTCCAACATAATTCCCAGACTCTGTCCCTGACCACCAGGGAGTTTTCCGCCCCTCCAGTTAAATTCCACATAATATGAATAAAGAAATAATCTCACATTTTCTCTCGCAGACCTGGGAACTTGGTGCGGAGATCTCACCAAAAGAGCTCCCAAGAGATAGAAGCAACGGTTAGGTAGTTTAATACGACTTCAGCAGCCGCAAAAATATCACTTATGGGGGGATTGCCCCTTTAAGATAAGACACACAATAGGCAGTGACATTTGGAGGTAGAAAGGTATTGTCTTTATTCACTGCATAGACAGGAAGTCAAAAATCTCAAAGTTAAGTAATCATTAAGAAGCTGCAACTGCAGTACCTGAAAATACTACACAATTGTTATTATTATTAGAGTATTAAAAATGGATCAATAATGCAATTAGGAAATCTACTGTTATCTCTGCTACAAAATACCAAGAGAAAAAATGCATTGGTAAGATGCTACATAAGAAATAAATATACAATTCCTGTTCACAGTATGATAAGTTAGTGTTTGCAAAATTGCTGCAATTTGCATCAACATATAAGAAAACACATCAGCTGGTTCATTGAGAGCAATGCAATGCAATGTCCAATGTGCAAAATGCTACATCCCAGAGAAACAATGAGATATTAGAGATGGTTTTGGTTGCTCTGGGTCACTGCCTATTGCACACATTTCATGTGCTCTGCATTGCCCTATTAAACAAGCTGGAAAGAGTACCAGTCATTGCTGCAAAAATTTTAATAGAAAATAATGACCCTCTTCTAGCAGAATCGAGAGTCGCTGGTTTACAACCAGCCACAATGGAGGCCACCTGTAGTGTGCTCATGTGGTCCACCAGCCAATAAAAAGACAGAGAGCTGCAGTGATCTTGACTGACACATGGAATTTAGACACAACTTTGTTTGCCTGGTACAACAAAGACTGGAGCGGTTTGCAGTAATCTAGTAACGCATAACAAATTGCTGATTACAAGCGCTCCCAATACGGTGACAGCCTGTGGTAGAAGCCTCAGAATTCCTGTTCTTTGCTCAAAAATGTCCGAGTGTCAAATGACTAAACAAAGCTGAGAAGGAAACAATCCTTTCATTGTGCATTTCCCATCATAAAAAAAAGCAAAAGAGACAACCAATAAAAGATTTGGGCAACTACTGGCGGAACAACATTCAGCTCTCCTTTTGTCACTGGCGACACTGGTTGTTTCTATCCACTTTGCGGGAGGCAAAATAAAACTTAGAGTAAACAGTTTGAGGTGTTTGACTGGCAGAGGGTTAGAACGTGTCAGGTTTCGAGTGCTGGAAATGTGGGATATAAAAAACAAGTACCACACCTGCGGTTCAGTCTACAAGTGTTTACTATATCATAAATAGGATAAAACAGCCAACGAAGCTTGCACAATACCCCCTTCTGTAGGACCTAATACAAGACTGGAAAATATAGCAGCTGGTTGTAATGTAATAGAACGGCTTTCAGTGCTTCTGCTATATTCACCATTTCTAAAAGGGAAAGAAGAAGACACATGATACAGTATTCCTGTGCGCAGTGCCCTCTAGCAATACATAGAAATCTCAAACTAGTAACTAGGTGTGCCGGAAGGACAAAAGGACCTCCCTATTGGTTCCCTGCTGTTCCAAGACTAGAGGTTGCAGAGAGCACTAAGGCTAGGTTCACACCTAGGACGTATCGAATATGCGCGTTTGTCGCGCGCGTTTATACTGCGATTTGCAGGGGGGAAACGCGCGACAGACGCGCGTCCTAGGGCTACTTGGCTGTATCCCAATGGAAACGCGCGACAAAAACGCCCCAAAGAGTAGGACGTTTTGTAGCGTGTTCATACGGCCTGTAATACACCCAGGTGTGAACCATACCCATAGGAAATAATGGGATTTCGGTGTTTGAGCGTTATGTAGAGCGTTCGAACGCGCTACAAAACGCCCAGGTGTGAAGCGGGCCTTAAGATGTGACAAAGGATGGAACCGTGCAGAGCTTCACCCAGAATAGAGCTATTTCTAATTTTGGAGAAGGTTACTGATAAGATCCCTATTTAACAAGACAATATTGTTTCCAAAAGACTAAAAAATAAACCCCATTCCTCCAAGAATCCGATTGGGAGCCCTCCCTGCCGTTGCCTATGTCTTTAGGGGCACACCATTTCCTAAAGGACACAGCATCTAAATGGCAGCAGCCTGCAAGTTTGATATTCCTCATTTCCAAAACACTCCCATTCACTTGTTTTGTGACCAGATTACTGCAAGCAAAGCTCAGTTCCTTGGTACCACTTGCAGAAATCACAAGACAACTTGTAGTTCCACAGAGTGGCCCGTTATAAACATTTCACCTTTGATATGTACAAAATGTATTTCCCCACAAATTCCCTTTAAGTGTATGGCTTAAACTAGAGTGCAGCATTTTTCACTGAAAAGCATGGTTCTGCTGGTCAAATTCAACAAGACATGAGTGAACGGAATTACCAACTCATCTGGGTTTAGTTAAAGATGCACAGAGCAATAGGATGTTCCAAGTGGGGCAACCCAGAGCAACCAGAGTTCTCACTAGTGCTCAGGAAACTGCCATCTGATTGCCATGGGCTGCTAACTTTGTACCTCACCCTTTCACCTGCATTATTTCTAAACCCCAAATTCAAGAATATGACCACCAGTAAACCAGTGACACAGCTGAGCTGTGAGATTTGATCTTAATAAATATAAGTTTAATTTATCCTGTTTAAATTAGAAGTACACACACACAAAAAAATTAAAATCAGTTCATTCAGAAAAACATGATACAATTTAAGAAAGTTAAGACTTATTCTAAAAACCTCACATTAGTTCCTATACATTAGACCTTCCTAGTAAATATTGTTCAAATGCAACAGGGGACATTGATCTCAGGCTGCCTCTTATTCAACAAAAGATTTACAATTGCTTTATGCATATCTGTGACCCCGGTGGTCACGCACATTCGGCTGCAACAATTTTGCAAATACATGCAACAGAATTTATTACATTTTAACTTGAAGGCCAAAAACTTTATATTTTAGAGTACCTTTGTTCTCGAGAAAACCATCGGCCATTGTCCAGGGCAGTTTTCACTAGCTTGCGGCTCTGTACCTTCCAAAACCATTGGGTGTCTGCCCAATGCTACTGATGGTGGTGATGGTGGTGATGTCCAGTGCACAATGCTCTGCCACTCCAGCCTAGCAGTTTCTCCAGTCTCCAACTTGGTACAGCCCAGCCAATAGTAAAGGAGTTTTCTTGAGGACAAAGACACGGTTGCATTTACATCTTTTCTGAGTGAGGCCAAGAATGGGTTAATGCTTATTTTTTTATGAAAAATGTGAAAAACACAGTTATCCTTGAAAACAGATGGAGCCTTATTTTATGCTGGACCACTAATATACCTGAGGTTCAGAGACAATTTTGGAGCCAAGGTGCGATCTTATAGCAAATTTGACTAGTAACACAGAGCTCTGCTCCTCTTTCACACAGACTTGCTGTGCAGCAAAGGTAATAAATCTCCCCTATTGCTTGCTGGATGATGTCCCATATAATATCCTAATACCTTTTACATTAAAAAGGTGTTAAATCATGTAAACAATATAATAAGTGACCTACAATAAATTCGTTTTTTTGATGCTATGTAAATCTAACGATTCACTACAATCTCTTCTGCTGTTAATTTGCTTGTAGAATTAAATTCTGTACTTTTAGAGCATTTAACAACAGTACTGTCTTAAAAAGAGAAGCTCAATTTCCTTGCACCATTTTAAGGTTGAAAATCCAGGAAAAGAGTGAAAGTAGGATGTAAAGGCTGCAGCGACAGTGCAGACCAGAGAACTCGAACAGATCACAGAGTACTGAAGACATTAAAGAAACTGTTGGTGGTTAGAATACTTCAGCATCTGTTAAAAGCTATATTTCCAGTTCCAAGTCGACTGACCCTTTAATTCTGCTTGAAAGTTGGTACAAATGGTCTTCTTCCCTGCAATGGTTTTTTTTTTTTCAAATGTGTGAAACTATAGGAGGAGAGGTGGGGGGGGGGAGGGTGGAGCAATGATGTTTTCTGCATTTCCCCTGCTGCCTTGGTCATGTCCGTTTTGTCACACTGGGGACAGAAAGAACCTTCCTCCATAAACATTACTGCAAAGCGGCTGAGAGATGGTGACCACCCATGTGCTGAGCTCTTAGACTTTGTCTGTAGGGAATCATATTTAAAATATGATTCATAAACAGCCAGATCCAATTTAAACCTCGGATGACAGGCCCGATTAGGACTACCCTAAAGGGCAAACATAACCTCTTTCAACTGACTGGACTGCTCGCCATCATAAAGACTTTTGGAAATATGTGTGTGAAATGACCAATCTTTCACTCACCTTCAATGACAAAAGGTAAGGAAAATGTTATAACATTACTACTCACACACATCCTCCTCATCAACTACACACTGATCTTATATGAAGACTGCAGCAATAACATTGGCCTCACATGCAGTCTCTGTGTGGCTCCAACCTTCTCTCCCAGGCAAGAGCTCCAGGCTCTAACCCTTTATGGTCTGCTACAGTGATACCTGGAAACATAATGTTGCTCAAGATACATATACATGACATCTGGCTGTCAAAGTTCCCAATCAGAAAGGGTGTACAGTAAGCAAATCTCCACTCTACTCCAAGACATCAGATACAGCTCCCTACATCGCAATTCAGGTTTGTTTCAGTAGGGTGCCATAGCAGCCACATTAGGGCCTGTGTTGCTGGGTTTTGCATTCCCTTGCAAGTCTATAGAAATGCCAAACTCACTTAAAGCAGGTCAAATTCAGGACAGGAGGTCAACTTCAGATCAAAGGCATCTGCCAATGAATTCCGAATGATCTCAAGCTGATGCCACAAGTCCAAGGCCTGTTGGCACAGACCCCTTCACTATGCAGCGTGTGTTTGTTTTGAAGCACAGTCAGTATTTCTATAATGCACGTATTCCAGGTTTGGGGGCTTGTGCTGAGGGATGGAGAAGAATCTGGACAAAGTGATGGCTCACTGTACTACTTTATGACAAAACCACTTTAAGTTGCATACACTTTTGTGAAGTGTCAGACCAAGATCAAACACCGGGCAAAGTCTAATTCAACTGGAGAGAGTGCAGCCTGCAGGATAATCTCTGCATCAGAGCATTTCTTTAAGCCTGGTGAGTAAAGGACTATGGTATCCCTACACACAGTTTTCCCCGAGTCAGGAAGAAGAATCCTGGCAGTGCTGGAGGAGCACTGCAACAGTCAGACATAGCCGCCTGGAAGATCTGAGTCAGCGCGAACCTACATACTATGTCTACTAAAGACGGATCAAATAATTGCATTTCATTTTGCTGAATATCTCCCTCTATGTTTTTTACCTCTATGTTTTTTTCTCCTATTTATCAAAGTTTGGGATGGCTAGCCACAATATTGAGCTGCCCATCTCTACTTAAAATAATGTATTATATATAGTTTAGGCTAAAGCAAATCAGCGTCAGCAATATCCTCACCCCACCAGCAGAATGTGTATATAAATTTGTCATCTGCAAAATGCAATTTTGCTGAATTTCTTACAAGTAAAAAACAGCGAATATGATCCCAGATCAACTTTGAAACTGTCAGGGACGATACTTCTAATAAAAACCGTGTACAAAATAATGTCGACTGTTGTAGCGAAGACTTTCTGATCTTCCAAATGGCTTGTCCTAAAGGCTTCTCTGGTCCAACAATGTAAACACAATTCAAGCTCATTGTCCTTAACATGGGATGTGGTTTGAAACTTTCACTCTCACCTTTCACAGCACTCTAAAGCTTTCCAAGCAATATCGTGAAAGAACCTTTAGATAATTCAAAGAGACCTCGGGGTCAGTGATGTGCTAAGAAGATTCACAAAATGCTTAAACTCTCCATCTGCTAAAAGCTTTCAGATGGTCAATGAGCAAAGACAATAAAACTAAATGCAGGTCGCTGTACCGGCGCCATACATCAAATTCTAAATCTAAAATGTTAAATTCAGTTATCAAAGTTAAAAAAGCAAAAAAATCATGGACTAAAAATTCTTGGTCTACAATCATTGTAACATCTGAGATCCTTTTTTTTAAAATGTGGACGCTGCAGACTGACGATTTACTTTTTACAATCAGAATCTGAAGACGACGCGAGATTTCCCTTTTTGTGCTTGACAAAACTTGTAATGTTTGCCAGTAAGAGTTCCAAAATCTGAAGCTTGTTATAAAACTAGACCGTCAGTTATAAAAAATGACTGCAAGCTCCATTCTGAGATGCAAAGAGGTTCACACAGGATCCAAAAGTCTTTAAAAGATCACGTCAAAAAACAAAAAAAACGGAATTGGTTAAAACTACAGAAGACTAGGCGTGAGGCTCGGAATTATTTATGTTCCGGCCTGCTTCTCTTCATCTGTCTGCTTCTTCTGCTGCTGAAGCTTGGCGTAAGAAACTGCATCACCCCTGCAATAAAGAGAGAAGATTATTAGTTACGATGTTGTGTCCACCTTCACACTACACCATTCTGCCTGACAACACTGGAACCAAAAGTTTGTAGCCCTTAGTGCTGGGATCCTACGGCATAGGTTAGGCTGGTCTTCAACACAAAGAATCTCAGCACAGGAAAGGTAAGCACATTAATAAGAGCACATTCACATCAAATGCATTTGATGCAGGACTTTCATTAAATCACAGCAAGGTTGCTATCTATTAAAACACCGCAATTGCCGGGATGGCAAGAGTTAATACCAGATATTGAACGTCTTCCGAGCAATGAATGGTCAGCAGACCCTCTGTAGGGTCTTACGCCTTATGGAGGAATATCAGGAAGGTATAGTTATTTTTGCAGGGGACTTCAATATACATTTGGACCCTTCGCTGGACTCATCGGCTGGCCGCTCCCACATAGCATTTAAATGGCTTAAATCGCTCAAAACATCACTACATGCTCTGCAATTGATAGATACATGGAGGATACATCACCCTCGAGATAGAGACTACACTTTATATTCACCGTTACACGTCACATACACGCGAATAGATTATATTTTTTTGGACCACTACCATCTAGATGCCATACAGGATATAAACATTCTCTCGGCTACCCTCTCAGACCATGCCCCGGTGATGTTGTCTCTGAGATGCCCAGGGGCCAAGCGCCCGCCATTCATGTGGAGATTAAACGAATCCCTACTGATGGACGACATAGTGGCTTCGGCCTTAACCAAAGATCTAATTAATTACTTTAATGAAAATAGGGGAGGAGACACATCGCCGGGCATTGTATGGGAGGCACACAAAGCCACAATTAGGGGAGTCCTTATGCTTTATGGCTCACGTAAAAAGAAAGAAAGGAATCGTAAGATAATAGAGCTCTCAGCAAGAGTAGCTACACTGGAAAGTACCCATAAGAGATCAATGACAGAGCATGCACTTCAAGAGTTAATAGCGGCGAGGGAAGAGTTAAAGGAATTACTATCCTTTTCATATAAAAGAGCGCTTAACTATATGTCTCAACGCTCATATGAACTGGGAGATAAGCCAGGGAAATCTCTAGCTAGGCTACTGAAAGACCGACAAAAGACGAACTTCGTGGCCAAAATAAAAACCAAACAGGACGTGATGGTAAATACAACAACTGAGATATCTAATGTCTTTAGGGAATACTATACAACTCTGTACAATGTAAGATCTGATCCTACAACCCCGATATTAGATCGACATATGGAACGTATTCAGACGTATTTAGCATCAACTCCTCTTCCCTCTATATCTAAAACATATATGGAGAGTCTAGAAGCCCCTATAAATACAGAAGAAATTAAACGAGCTATAGTAGCGATGGCGAGTGGGAAGAGTCCGGGGCCCGACGGCTATACATCACAATACTATAAAAAATTCCAACATATATTGCTTCCCCATCTATGTGAGTATTTTAACTCACTTCTCGACGGTACTCCCCTACCCCCATCAGCACTGCATGCTTACATATCAGTTTTTCCGAAAACGGGTAAGGATCCAACTACATGTAGTAGCTATAGGCCAATATCACTATTAAACACAGACCTTAAGATATACGCAAAAATTTTGGCAACCAGATTAAGTAGCTGTCTGCCCCAAATAGTAACACCTGATCAAACGGGCTTTATTCCTGGCAGGGAAGCCAGAGACAGCACCCAGAGGGCGATTAATATTATACACTGGGCATCATTGTCCACAAATAACATCATGCTACTATCAACGGACGCGGAAAAAGCGTTTGATAGGGTGGACTGGGAATATCTCCGGGCTATTCTTCAAGCGGTGGGACTGGGACCCAGGTTCTTGACCGGGGTAATGGCATTATACAATAATCCAACGGCCCAAATTAAAATAAACGGCTCCCTATCAGATAGTTTCGTTTTACACAACGGTACACGCCAAGGATGTCCACTGTCACCTTTGTTATTTGTGCTGACACTGGAACCTTTTTTGGCCACTGTCAGACGAAATGGCAATATTTCTGGCATTACGGTTGGTGCAACGGAACATAAATTGGCCGCATATGCGGATGATATTCTCTTTTTTATTTCACAACCCCAGATCACCCTCCCATCATTAATACAAGAATTCGAATCCTTTAGTCAGATATCAAATTTTAAAATTAATTTATCAAAGTCAGAAATATTAAATATATCCGTCCCGACACATAGGGTACGGGCCCTGAAAGAAGTAATGTCGTTTAGCTGGAAAAAAGACAAAATGCAATATCTAGGTATCTCACTGACTTCTAGCACCACAGAACTATTCAGGGCCAATTACATGACTATGTTAAATGCGATCAAAAAGGATCTTAATAACTGGTTTAATCATCATCCATGTATTTCCCTTACGGGCCGGATAAATATTATCAAGATGATGATACTACCAAGGGTATTATATATATATCAGACAGTGCCGATTACATTGCCAAGTTTTTTTCTACGAGCGCTTAAATTGGTTGTCAGTCGTTTTGTCTGGAGACGTTCACCTGCTAGGATCTCTCATGGAACTTTGGTTAGGACTAAAGGTCAGGGAGGTCTAGCACTACCAGATTTTAAAAATGACTACCAGGCTGTCGCTACTAATAGATTGTTAGATTTGCACTTTTTTCACGAAACTAAATGCTGGGTAGAGATGGAGAATGAACTTGCTGGACAAATAATTTCGACTATTTGTTGGATTCCTCAAGAACATTGGAAACTACATCTCCATACCTCCCCTCTGACACGACACACTTTAAAAATTTGGAAAGCACAATACCCCTGGCTAATAGGGCAATATAATTCACCTCTAATGCCAGTTGTAAATCACTCTTTCTTTTAACCTGGGATGCACAATACAGGTTTTCTTAAATGGACGAACCACACTATTTTAAAGCTTTACCATGTAAGTGATGGACACAAACCACATACTTTAACAGATCTTCGAGCACAATGGGAGACTTACCCATTTGATACATGGAGGCATAGACAAATATCACATTTTATTGCATCACTCCCAAAACCGATACGCACGATATCAGGACTCACATTAATGGAAAAATTATTTTTTTCTACTGACAGCCCACGACACGGCATCTCTCAAATTTATAGGATTTTGGTACACTCTCAACCTAACCTATTCCCACGATATCTGAAGCAGTGGGAACAAGAACTGGAGACAACCTGGACGGACGCGGAGAAACAAAAAATTCTAAGTCGCAATGTAAATTCGTCCATAAACACGTTAGTGAACGACACAATGTTCCGTTTTATAGCTAGGTGGTACTACACACCTGAACGTGTACATAAAATGCACTCAACTAGGACAGAGTTGTGCTGGAGAAACTGCGGTAATACTGGGAACTATATTCACATATGGTGGTCCTGCCCTAAACTTCAACCATTTTGGGGCCGGGTGGTGGACAACATAGAAAAAATTACAACTATCGCTGTGCCCTTGGAACCAGGGGCATGTTTATTCCATCTTATGGATCCTCCGAACATGGCATATAAACGATCACTGTTATACCCTTTGATTAACGCAGCTAAGATTCTGATACCACAGTACTGGAATAAAGAGACTATACCAACTATGAAGGAATGGTATAACAGAATAGAATACTTTCGATTAATGGAGGAATTGACAGCAATCCGGAGAGACACAGTGAAACAATATGAAATTACGTGGCAACAATGGAAGGAATTTAAAAATCTGTACGGAAATCTAGAAGATACAGGATAGAAATATGTGGATAAATAGGAAGACCAAAAGAGAGGGCCGGAGCCTTGGGAGTTGTAGGCGCGAAGGGTCCATTTAAAATGTAAAATTAAAATTATTTGAGTAAAGTAGAATAGAGAAGAAACTCGATAGGATTGCCAGATCTCCCCCACATACCCCCCCCTTTTCCTCTTTCTCTCTTCCCCCCCTTTTTGAATTTCCCTTTTTTTTTTTTTTTTTCCTTCTTGTATGTAAGAAATAAGGTAAATGTAAATCAGATACGTTGTACTGTATAAAATACTAATAAAATCAATTAAAAAAAAAAATGCATTGTGGCTGCACTGGCCATTAGTTCCAGCACAGCCCCAAAGAAAAGACAATTTGCATCATCACAGATGGACACCACTCACACCACCTTGTAGCAGTGGAATATGGAGGTGTGCACTGAAAAAAAAAGTATGGCAAGCAGTACTTTTTTTTCAGCGTAGTGGTATATGACGCGGTACAACTGCCACGCAGCCCGCTGTGCCGATGGAAGGGAATGAAATGTCACTTGTGACATTTTAATACTGTAAAAAAAAAAAAAAAAAAAAAAAAAAACCAAGTAGGTATTTACACAAACACACACACACACACGTTGAACTTGATGGACCTGTGTGTTTATTCAACCACAAATACTATGCAACTATGAAGAAAACATGTAAAAAGATGAGGGGCGTGGTTTGGCCGCGATCTAAAATGGCCGCTTGAAACCGGAGCTCCACAGCAGGATCTTAATCGAGAACGACTACCAAGGCACACAGCGAAGAGCGACTCCTCTGAACCGTCTGAATTGACTCTTGTGTACCTCCGCAAGATGTCTAGAGGCAACAAAGACAAAAAAAAAAAAAAAAAAGGACCCAGTGTGATGTACTAGGTATGGCGCATCAGCGCTGTGCCGGTGCCAAAGGTGTTATCAGTGCAAGGGCAACAGGGCAGCTTTGTGTCAGAGTTGAAGGAAGGCATGTTAGTGCGGTGGTTATGCTTAGGGTTAGTGTTAAGGGGTTCATAGATTTGGGAATCTCTCTCATGTTTCTCCACACCAAAAATGACCAGCAGTAATCTCCCAGTGGTGAAAGGTAACATACAAGGGAAAGCTATCATTACATCAAGAGAGCTGAGCGCCTTTCCTTGCAGATAGAGAGAGACAGACAAAAGAATACCAACAATACGAGGTTAACTAAAATTGTGTTATGTTTATAAATTGGTGTTATGCGGCTGGTGTGCATAAAAAGAACACTTACTTATGGAGTACCCACTGGGGTAGAGTGCAATCATTATTTGGATGTGTAACAGCTGTGACAGTTGGAAAAATGAGGCATTCTGTTAGAGAGATCTCACCATTGGAGCCTCCAGAGACATAAGAAGCTGGCAAGGGACTGAACTTAAAAGTAGCCACATAAAGATTAAATACAGTGCGAGGAATTTATTAAAACTAGAGCAGACTAAATCTGGAGCAGATTTGCAATCAGCTTCTCGGTCTCATTTTCAAATCTTGCAACCTGAGCAAACTGAAGGGAGATGCTGATTGGTTGCCATGGGCAACTGCACCAGATTCTGTCTGCTACACTTTTAATAAATCCCCTCCAGTAGGTATGAATTACATTTTTTCCATAACAACTTACTTCTTCCCAAGTGCAGACAGCCCATATAAAACTCCAGTTGCAAATGCGATAGCGTTACCGAAGAGGGTGGTAATGGTGAAGCTCAGGAAAACGGGAAACAGCGCCATCCTGTAGTAAACAGGAACAAAGGTGATTAAACATGTGCTTTGTACAGCTATTTAACTCTACAGAGCTCATAAGAGGACCAGGCAAGACTCAGCGAGATCATTTATATACTGCTCCCAGTTTGTGCACTGCGTTTATAGCCATTGAAATGTACCAGTCTAAATCTATATTAGACTTTTATCCTAGAGGGCTGGTATGGATTTTAAGGGGCGACACCATGCAGAAAAAAAAATTAAAATAACGACATGGGGTTCCCCCTTTCCATCAGAGTCCAGAATCTTCACAACAGTGCAGCTGTAGAAGCATTGCAGAGGGTTATATGTGGAGCAGGCCTGGACGGAGGTGGACCATGCACAGCTAGCATTATGCACAGCCACTGGGCACTACTAGTAAGTACAGCCTGGATTTATAATATGCAAATATGGCTGATGTCCTTACATACAGCATAAAATGACATACTATACATAAAAATCTAAATATTTGAAAACACATTGGTAATATCATTTACGTTAGGGTGCACCGATATATCGGCCGAAAATGGCACTTTTGGCAAAATGCCGAAGGTGCCATTTTCTGGCCGCAATAGCGATGCATCCATTCTTTCTCTCCTCCCCGCTGGGCGCTGCTCTGTGTCCCAGTGGAGAGGAGAGAAACCGTCACAGCCGGCTGAGCGCTGCAGGAGGAGAGCGCTCTGAGCGGCCAGCGTCTCTCCTCCCTGCCTCCTGTCACAGATTGGGAGAGTGGTGTGGGCAGAAATAGCTTGCAGTACTGTCACAGGAGCCTCCTGTGACAGGTACAAGGACTCAGTGATTGCTGAGTGTTTGTAGATAATTGAGGACATGGTATGGTTACTATATCCCCAATTATGAATGAATGGGAAGTGATCTACTTCTCCTCCTGTTCATTCATGATTGTGGTTATAGTTTGTTTAAAAAAAAAAAATTGAAAAAGGATAAAAAACATTTTTCATTTCGGTTTTGAGATTTTAATTTTGGTGCACCTCTAATTTACAGTCAATTGTCCACATTCATATGTGAATCTACAAAACAAATGTCTGATTGTACAATCTCCTTTGGAATGACCACCAACAGCTATGTAGTGTACACAGCTTGCATACTGAATGGGATGTCTGGCAGGCTGTCTTACTACACAGTTTTAGGTAAAGCTAAACAATATTTCACAATCACATTGTGAGGTATGTGGCCAGTTTAAAGTGGCCATGACCCCCCCCATGTAAAACACATTTCAGTAATTTGCTCAGGTGAAGCCGAGGCTCTGGTACCATACCCGCAGTAAAACAGGGCCTTCTGCCATGGCCGCAAACGGTCGACTTTTTCAGAGACAGTGTTTGCAAATTCGATGAACTGGCAGCAAAATGGAGCCTCGCAGAGAAACAGAACAAGTGCATTCACCCTGTAGGGGCGGATAAAACAAACAATTGCAGGCAGATTAAAGAATCACTAAATACAGATTTGTCTTTATAGAGGAGGTTAGAATAGTCACAAATAAATATGTGCAAATGTATCAGAAAAGAAGATCTTTAAAATGAAGGTGTATAGTTGGGGAGGATATTCTCCGACACACAGCCCACTTCCTGTCCATTAATCACAGAAACAAATACTGCAAATTGGTTTAAAAATAGAGAGCGCTATGGGTCCCCTGGAGTAAAGTGAGAATCCAACAATAACTTATTAAATAAGTGGTATAAAATTCTAAATATATAAATATCTCTAAGTGAACATCTTATTATGTAAACAAGAAAAAATTGTATATAAATTGCTGAAGTGATATGTGAATAAACGAAACAAAAATACACAATGTAAATTGACTAATGAAGTGGATAAAAATGCTTAAATATAAATAAATGTGAATAAATAAATCTTCAATAAACCGTGTGTCCGTGATTTTTCTGTATTACAGTGTACATATAACTGCGTCTATCATCATCTGTGGTGTACTGATAGATGTGCAGTGGTTTATCATAAACGTGTCCTAAACTTTGAACCAGATGGACAATTAGTTCTTAAGAGGTTAAACAATGTCCAAAAAGTACTCCAATTTAAAAAAGGCACTCCAATCTAAAAAAAGGCAAAAACTTGACAAAGACTTGAATGTATATATCCAAGATGATCGTATCCTGGGGGATGATGTGTCGGAGAAGCGATGGGTCCCCGTAGGGCTTACACTCACCAGATGCCGGGAGGGAGTCAGCTTTCTCTTCCACCGTAGTGGCCGAAAGGAGATGGTCTTTGCTCCGTCCTTCCGTGGGATCTTGCAGTATACTTTCGGTCCTGGTCCCAAAAAGAGAATGTTTGCTGGCTGTTTCCCACTGGGTAGAAATCCCTTCACTTGCTGTCCTCTATACAGGATTCAAAGGAAGGCAGTAGGAGAAGTACGAGTGTTTGTACCATCCTTTTTTTTATATAGCCTCCAATCTGGTGATCCTGGAACACACCTGCAGTTGATGCTGGAACTCCCTCTTTACTGTCTATCACACAGAAACCATGCCAGTTTATGATCTGCTAACAGCCACAAATCCTATTTAAGCCTGCCTTGAAAGTCAAAGTTTGACTGGTGATGCAAGTAGCATAAAAAAAAAGGATGGTACAAACACTCGTACTTCTCCTACTGCCTTCCTTTGAATCCTGTATAGAGGACAGCAAGTGAAGGGATTTCTACCCAGTGGGAAACAGCCAGCAAACATTCTCTTTTTGGGACCAGGACCGAAAGTATACTGCAAGATCCCACGGAAGGACGGAGCAAAGACCATCTCCTTTCGGCCACTACGGTGGAAGAGAAAGCTGACTCCCTCCCGGCATCTGGTGAGTGTAAGCCCTACGGGCACCCATCGCTTCTCCGACACATCATCCCCCAGGATACGATCATCTTGGATATATACATTCAAGTCTTTGTCAAGTTTTTGCCTTTTTTAGATTGGAGTGCCTTTTTTAAATTGGAGTACTTTTTGGACATTGTTTAACCTCTTAAGAACTAATTGTCCATCTGGTTCAAAGTTTAGGACACGTTTATGATAAACCACTGCACATCTATCAGTACACCACAGGTGATGATAGACGCAGTTATATGTACACTGTAATACAGAAAAAATCACGGACACACGGTTTATTGAAGATTTATTTATTTATTCACATTTATTTATATTTAAGCATTTTTATCCACTTCATTAGTCAATTTACATTGTGTATTTTTGTTTCGTTTATTCACATATCACTTCAGCAATTTATATACTATTTTTTATTGTTTACATAATAAGATGTTCACTTAGAGATATTTATAATTTTATACCACTTATTTAATAAGTTATTGTTGGATTCTCACTTTACTCCAGGGGACCCATAGCGCTCACTATTTTTAAACCATTTTGTGAGGCTCATCTAGCCTTAGTTTCAGCAGCTTGTGGTTAACCCTTATTTTCTGTGAAATCTCCCCCTTTGGGTCTGTTTCATAGCGCAGAACATTCAACCTTCCAAATACTGCAAATTGCCACTAATTAGCCTCCTTTGATCTAAGACGGCGGCTGCACAGCAATCTCAGATGTGAGGATTTCTACATGCATGTGAATGCCATTAGGAGCTCTCTCACATTTAGTCCTTTTTTTTAAATTATTATTTAGTTTACGGTTACTTACAGTCAGTCGGAGGCCTTAACATAACTGAGAAACTACAAGTGTCAGCATGCCCTGCAAACAGGGCAAAGCAGTTCATCAATTGTGCTGCTCAGACACAAAGACTGTTATTTGAGCTCTGGGGCCACCTAGTGACTGACAATAGTTGGAGCATCCTGTGACCTCTGCACAACTCCTAGATATGCGGTAGCGATGGAACAGTAGGAGTAGGAATTGGTATAGATGTAAATCTGAATAAAATAGGTGGTGGGGGGAGTATACTCCTTGAAGAAGCTAATCCAAGATAACAGTACGTGTGTAGTGCACTGATCTGGTTATGATCTAAAGTTGCTCCCTCTCTGGTCACAATGAGGGTATCGCTCAACAGAAGATCAAAATCCTGGATCAGTGGTTAGGAGCGCCTTTTAAAAAATGGTCATCTTGCTTGAAGGTTTATTTCGGTTGTTTTTTTGAAAAAAATGAAAATATCAGATACAGCCAACGTATTTAGATTCCGTCTTCCTCAGGGCTTAAAGGGTAATTCCACTTTTCCGGGTGAACTTGGGAAAATGGAATTACCCCCACCAATGTGCCACCTCATCCCACAACCCCTTCCCATTGGTCTTACCTTAAAGCGAACTTTCCTTTTCCCCTGCGGCTGCTGGTGTACTACCCATACACTGTACACTCAGTGCAGCCCTGTGTTTGGCATTTTAAATCCCTCTCGCAAATGGCGAGCACTCATTGAGGGAAGCTCAGTTGGACCCTTAGTCTAAGGCTCACCAAACCTTTACAATCCGATGGTAGATCTGCAGGAGATTGTACAAACAACTATGTAGTGGAAGAGTATACCTGATGGACAGATCAGGTTGGTCCTTACATTACATCGTTTTGGTAAGTTGATTGTACAAAGATTACATGGGCAGATTGTAATGTGTAAGGTGACCCTTACACTATAGTTTCCCTCTCAAACTGCTCAGAGTATTTTGGAATCTGCACAAAGGCTTCCGCCAAAGAAACAGCTAAAAAGTAAGAAATATATTTTTTACATTTCTGTTTAGGTTTGCTGTGTGAATAAGAACCCAGAACAAACATATAGAGGAGTTTTCACAAACATATATAAGTAGTGAATTTGGGAAAAGCTGTGCTTTGTAGTTTGAGTCAGGGCTTGAGTGTCAGCATAACTTCTTTGCAACTGGATGTGCCTACTGGGAAACCATCCCGTGGACCCAGTGTTTCATGAGCAAGAAACAGAGAATGTAGAATTGTTTCTCACTCATACACTTTACTTTGTGATCTTTTAAAAGTGTGTATGTAACCAGAGTGACTGTTATTTGAGCTTTGGGACCACCTGATGACAGAGAATGGATAGGGTAAGCTGTGACATTTGCACTAGGTCCACACTGGGAAACATAGCCCATTGATCGAATGTGTCATGCGCAAGAAACAGGAGACTCATTTTTCAATTGTGTATGTTACTTTGTAATCTTTTACAAGTTTCTATAACCAAAACTTTCCTTTATAAGTATTGGATGGTGTAGGGAATGGTTGGAATTTCAGTCCTTTTTTCTTTGCTCTCTGTCCGTTTGGGAAAACTTGCCCTCATTACATGTCCCCGCGACACAACAAAAAGTAGGAGAAATCATCTCTAAAGTCAGGATATCTCCTATTATTTGTCACCAGAACAGATGACCCCATTGCAAGATTTACCCTCACCTCCTGTTCTGCTGACAACTCTAATAATTTGGGTTTCCCGTGACTTTTTGTTTAGGTGACCGTGGTTACCGAGACTAGTAGAGAGGGTGAATCTTCCCAGCAGACAGCAATTAATATTTACATATGAATCCAACAACCATGAAACCAGACTTGCAGTTGAGTGGCCGCTCAGTAGGCAGATGGGTGGGAAGTTCTTAGGTGGACTTACAGGAAGATGGATGCTCAGGTTGGGTGTTACCAGTGTGGTCATGCTTCTGGTTATCCAGAGGGCAGGCAGGAGGTGGGCATGGCAAAGAGACTGCTGAAATCCCAGCTTTTGGATAGTGTTGTCACCATCCCTATGCTATGCATCTCTACAGCACAAGCGGGGGTGGTGGTGGTGATGGGTAGTGAAAGGCTGCAAGCACATGTGTTCTTCTTTATAGGTCTATCAGAAGATAAAACATTCATGTACTGTATATGCATTTGGCTTTCCATATGTAATGTAATAAGAACATAAGGCCTGTTGGTTGGTCCTGTATATACTCACATCATAAACACGCCAGCCGCAATATTCAATGGATTGATGGTGATGCAATTCCACAGGCCCGCCACAGCACAGGCTGCAAAACAAGAATACAAACAGGACACTGTTATTACCCAAAATGCCACTCAGAAAAAAAAAATCTTACAATCATATCTAAGCAACATTTCATATCACAGTTATCATCCGAACACCCCCATGGACATGACATTCTTTATGTCTGTCCTTACCCATCATAACCAGCAGAATGTTAATACTACCCATTGGGACTTCTCAAAACTGGAGCAGACAGTATCTGAAGCAGTTGCCCATAGTAAACAATCAGCTTCTCTCTTCAGCTTTTTCAGTTATCCTTTGGAAATGAAAGAGATAATCTGATTGGTTGTCATGCACAGCTTCTCCAGTTTCTGTCTCCAACCATTTTTAATGAATTCCCCTGAACAGATCTAATCAATGAGTAATCAAATCTTTTTTTCTGATAAGATGACTGCCCTAGCTAACCACGTAAATGGACATACAATTAAACAAAAAGGTACAACTTCACAATTTTCTCTGCTTGAGATTGTCTTGATTAAGAAGAATCTAATCTGAATCCAAATAGGAAATTATAAACCTCCAAATGACTGCAGAACAACCCCCCCATACGTTATAACAGCCAGCAACACGTGGAAGACAAAAATGACATGGCTGAGCAGATCTGAACTAGCTCTATGGTCTATGGGGATGTCCCACATCTACTTACAAAACACAATTCTGTTTAATGGAAGGGTGTTTATGTTGTCTCTTAAAAAGGCTGCAAGTACATAAAACTCTGTTGATCCCGACAGAAATCCAGACCTTCTAACTGTGCACATGGCTTCCGCTGCACTAAACAGCCCAAACAATGTATGTCCCCTGGCTGAAGATTAGCCTGATCCAGCATCCTGGCCGGGAAAATGAAGCAGCCCATCACTAGCTCCGATTGTCATTTTAGCTACAAACTCCGGAATGCCACATTTTTATTTCAAACATAGCAATTCAGCAGCTTTTGATTGCACTGCATGCGTGTTCCTTTAACACAAAGAGCGCAGCAGAAAACAAAGACTTGAGTGGGGAGGGGGGAAGTGAAAACCAGCATTGTGTGATGGCGAGGGCTCATTAATTGTGCATGGTACATACGATACACCCACTCTTCTCAGCTGACAGGGCACAGCAGGGGAACACAGCTCCAAGTCCTCTCTGCTGGCGGAACAGCAGCCGCGCAGGGGTAACAAACAGTGACGCCGCATGGCGTAGGAACACCGAGACTCATAAGTGTATAATTACTGCAGAGCACCAGCTAAGAAGATGCAAACATGTGCGTCTTACACAACCGTTCGGCTTAAATAAAGAAAAATAAACTTCCATCCATCCAGCCCTCTCTCTCTCTCTCTCATACATACACAATTCCTGGCAGGGCCACAGGGATCCTGTAATACACTGTATCAGAACAATAGAATAAAACATCCATCGTGTTTCTGGTGTCCACAATCTCCCCCTACATCAGGGCTTATGGGTTACTTTGCTCCTTTCAAATGTTTAGAGGTAAATTACACACGTCACATAATCAGAAGTTGTGAATATAGGTGGAAGAAACCAGGTCAGATTCAGGTACTTATATTGCTTGCATGTAACAACGTATTATTGATTGCAGAGGTGCATTCAATTATGTCTTTTATATCTGACTAGAATTCAGATTTAAAGGAAACCCATGAAGATAAAAATATGGGGGTGGCCATTACTGGCAGAGACGTTATCTTCATCCTTCTTTCACTACCTCAATGTTTATATTCTTCTGCCTGGTTATGATGTCATCACAGATCAGTAGTGCTGATGGCTTCTCTGCCTATAGAATGGACCATAGGAACCGAGTTTATTTTGCCTGCATGTTGGTAGGCAGAAGATAATCCTGACTGGGTATGATGTCATCATAGATCAATACTTCTGATCGGCTTCTCCACTTCTAGAATGGTTCGTGGAAACAGAGTGGATAGCACCAGAGCTATATAGAACAAGCAATACTGGGTCCCTGTTGTGTAGTTCAGCGGATCTCTCCTTACAGCTTCACTGGACCAGCAACATATATCACAGAGCTGTAGCCTTGGACCTGTGCTTACAATGCTATAATCTGGAGTTCCCCTTTATATAATAGTAATTATACTGGAGAGAATGTACATCTTCTGGATGCCGCAGTCTGTCGGTGGGATCATCACCTGGGTGCAGGTTGGATTCCCTGCTGATCCTGCCAATAATTCTTATTTCTGGATAGGTCATATGTCATAATGGATTCTGACCACAGGTCCACTTTAAAGAATAACAGAGTAGGTATCTTGCTGCACTCCTAACCGGAACAGTGGCCAACCTGTATATACAGGTGGGTGCTTGTAGTGACCACGGATAGCACCGTGAACAACACAGAAATAGCAAAGATGTCACCAGCACACCAAAAGTCCATTTAATGACAAATTGCCATTCAATTACAAGCGCTTTCGGGGCCTCAAGGGTTCCCCTTCATCAGGCTCAGAATGACTCAGAATTCTGAGCCTGATGAAAGGGCTTGAGGCCCCGAAAGCGCTTGTAATTGAATGGCAATTTGTCATTAAATTGACTTTTGGTGTGCTGGTGACATCTATGCTATTCACTTTAAAGAATAGCCGCAGCCACCTTCATATGGAGAGACGGGAGAGACGGCCGCCGTGTTTACATTGTGCAAATGACTTGGCAAAACTATTTTTGGATGCAAACGGATCTATGTGAGGGGGGGAAGGGGGCATTGCAAACCAGACATATCCCGTCTACATTGTGACCTGCGACTACTCGGCACTTGAAGAACTACAAATCCCAGCACATCCCATAAGTGTCACTGCCCCGCAGTGGGAATTGTATTTCCGATTGTCTAAGGCTGTCTAAGGCTGCCCAGACTCTCAAAGAAATACATTTTTAAACAGACCTTGTGACCTTGCCGATTCCACATTTTCTTTTTGTACTGACCCTTTAAATCCCTGCATACAACACATGAACAATTCAACCCCCCTTCCCTCCAATGAGAGATCAGTTTACAGGTGAATCCAGTACTTGACGCCCTCCTAAACTAGGAGCCTGTACATGTCCCCTTTGCTACGTCACCT
>NW_017306957.1:468942-502552 GCF_000935625.1 Nanorana parkeri | reverse complement strand
ACTGTGCTTTGTGACTGCACCTTATTGGGAGACATTTGGAGGTGTAAACATGAAACTTACATATACCGCCCACAACGCCAGCGAGCCGGCACAGCAGACGGTACCACCAAGTCATGCCATCATCCTGGGAGGTTGTGGAGTTCTCCTGTGCCGCAGCGTCTGGCTCCACCGTACTCATCCTGGAGTCACAGGAAAGGCTTGGAGTAATGTTCTACGCACTCCTGTGCTCTGCGCCCCACAGCTTCACCCGTCCGTGTGTGCGAGTCACGTCTTCTGTCAGGGGAATCTCCACATACTGTCTGTATATAAAAAGAAAAGTCTTCTGTTATTACAGCATCAGATATACGTTTTCATGATTACTGCATGCATGCTACATTATCTCTCACAGAGATCACGGTGCTCCCCCTGACAATGCCTCCATCTGATTTTCTCCCCAGAAGGACAGCACCAGTGTTGTTCAGGCATCAGTCAGAGTCATCATCTACTCACTGGACTGAGATGCGAGATCAGAGAGAACACAGCCATGTAAATCCTGCCAGCTGTGAAGTTCTTGTCTGTGTTTACAAATGTCCAAGGCTGGGCACACACCTCACAACCATTGCCAGACTTTTGTCCTTTGATGGTTGTAAGGTACTTAAAAAAACATACGATCTGCCCATCTTGGACAGGCAGATCGTACTTGCGATGATCGCAAGCTGCGCCCCCCTGTGGGGCGGGCTTCCGATGACCGCAATGCCGAACAGGCAGTGTGCGCTTGCGCACACCGGCCTGTCCGGCTTTTATCTTACGACAGATAAGCCTAACACAGATAAGCCCCCGCTGCAGCATCTCACCTTGTGACTTACTGCAAAGTTACAGTGGACAGTCTGAGTGATCACTGCGTGATAGGAGAGTGAGAAATGCTTCTCCCTGCCTGCAGCAGACTGGTGGCATCTCAGCCTAGGCTACGTTTCCTGACTGAAGCTGAAAGATCAACCCACAGGCTTGTGTGAACCGAGTTCACCTAAGCCTGTGCAAAACAATCAGTGAGACATTCCCCTCCTGGCCCAATCAGCTACGGTCAGGGCATACCATACTCCACAGTTACACGTTGCAAGGGGTGGGGAATGCCCTGGCCGCTACTGATTGAGCCAGGAGGGGGATGTGCCACTGACAGTTTTGCACAGGCTTAGGTAAACTTGGTTCATACCAAGTCCCCACACATCCCTAGTGATCACTGGAATGCCTCCTCCTGCCTGCAGCAGAATAGTGACATCATCTCGGCCTCGGTGAAGTTACCTGACTGGCTCTCACCAGCGGCTTTTAGAGATAAAAGATGCCAATTCATTTCAAAATGACACGACTGCTGTATATTGCGATGTCAGGAAGTTCTCCATGCAGTATGACATTTCTAAAAGGTTCTCTTTACTGAAGACAGCCAGGAACAAGAATTCTTATAGGAATTCTGTGATGGGACAAATATTATTATTACATAGTATTTATATAGCGCCAAGACTTTGTGCAGCGCTTTACAAATATAGACATCCCCATTAGTGATCTCCTGAAAATGACATTTTCCTGGCTGTCATACTAATCCAACGGCTTCATTGCATTCACATCTAAGTGATGGGCCATTGCAGGTTGACTGCGGCGTGCATTGTGGTAAGTCAAGCAATTCATCTAAATCCCAGTATAAGTAATGAAGGATCCTTTTATTGATATCGCATCACAACGCCCGGTAATAAGGCATAACGGTACCACAGAGTACACAACAGTGTAACATACGATCTTGTGTGGTGCAGAAATACACATCACTGAGGTGTGAACACATCCTGAGTCAATAACTCCAAAGTATACAGGTCAGGATTTCTGATTTTACTAGCTGCATGCTTGCTCGGAGTCAGCGACTGCAAGGCATCCAGACGTTTAAGGAGGTCAGCAATGACGGCCCCCAGATTTTATTACAGAATTCCTTCAAGAAGGTAGAAAAATAATGTAAATGAGCGGATCAACAATGTATGTCAATCCCGACATATCAGGTGACTAAGTCATGTGATCCAAGACAGCCAAGTGTCAGCCAGGTAGAGGAGGCGGCCTAGAACATCACAACTACTGAATATAAACCGGGTATAGAGACTTACAGGACAGACACACACACACACCAATCATATATAAGCCATATATAAAGATGTGTAGTACACACAATATATAACATCCTATATTTACATAATACACATCATTATAAAGACTTAATGGGGGGTGTAAATGACACATAAAAGGGGTACACAGTATATAACAGGGGGATGTAAATGACACATAAAGGGGTATACAGTATATAACAGGGGGGATGTAAATGACACATAAAAGGGGTATACAGTATATAACAGGGGGATGTAAATGACACATAAAGGGGTATACAGTATATAACAGGGGGGATGTAAATGACACATAAAAGGGGTATACAATATATAACAGGGAGATGTAAATGACACATAGAGGGGTATACAGTATATAACAGGGGCATATAAATGACACATAAAGGGGTATACGGTACACAATATATAACAGGGGGATATAAATGACACATAGAGGGGTTTACAGTACACAATATATAACAGGGGGATGTAAATGACACATAGAGGGGTACACAGTACACAATATATAACAGGGGGATATAAATGACACATAAAAGGGGTATACAGTACACAATATATAACAGGGGGATATAAATGACACATAAAGGGGTATACAGTACACAATATATAACAGGGGGATGTAAATGACGCAAAAGGAGTATATACAGTACACAATATATAACAGGGGGATATAAATGACACATAAAGGGGTATACAGTACACAATATATACCAGGGGGATGTAAATGACATATAAAGGAGTATATACAGTACACAATATATAACAGCCGTAGATAACATACATATATAAAGTGTAAAGGGGGTGTATAGGGTACATATTATACTGTATATGGAGTTATAGAGTATACAATATATAACAACAACCATATGTGAATCACAAATAAAGTGTATATGGAGAGTGATGGGGCACACGGTATATAAAGTGTATATAAGAGAGATGACATTGTAGCCAGCAGCCGATGAATACATTGTATCAGTATATACAGAAGATCGGAGCGCTGTCTGCTGAACACAATTCCTATAACACCGGATGTGCTGACACTGCTGAGCACAATGAAGACCAGAACCGCACACACTCTCCACTTATAACAGATCAGGACACAGAAGGACAAATCCCGCGTTTCCTTACCTCCCCGGACCGGGATGACAATAGTTCCCCAGACACACGTCACTGTCTGCCGCGCTGCATGCTGGAAGGGAACCCACTGCCTGTGGGGTGGGGACACTCCGTGACGTCACGCACAGACACAGCTGATACAAGGGATCCAGCTCACTTCCGGCCACCTATTAACCCCTTCACACCCCAGGTAATAGTATCAACGTTTATTTGTAGCCATGTGACTATAATTTTACATTGTAATATGAAGATGAGGAGCTTTATCCGGGGGTTTTAGCTTGGAATAGAGCCCAATGTGTTATACTGTATAGGAGTGTCTTATCTAGTCTCTAAATATATTATATTGTATAGGAGTGTCTTATCTACTCTCTAAATGTATCATAATGTATAGGAGTGTCTTATCTACTCTCTAAATATATTATATTGTATAGGAGTGTCTTATCTACTCTCTAAATATATTTGATTGTATAGGAGTGTCTTATCTACTCTCTAAATGTATTATATTGTATATGAGTATCTTATCTATTCTCTAAATGTGTTATATTGTATAGGAGTGTCTTATCTACTCTCCAAATATATTATATTGTATAGGAGTGTCTTATCTACTCTCTAAATATATTATATTGTATAGGAGTGTCTTATCTACTCTCTAAATATATTATATTGTATAGGAGTATCTTATCTATTCTCTAAATGTATTATATTGTATAGGAGTATCTTATCTATTCTCTAAATATATTATATTGTATAGGAGTGTCTTATCTACTCTCTAAATATATTATATTGTATAGGAGTGTCTTATCTACTCTCTAAATATATTATATTGTATAGGAGTGTCTTATCTACTCTCTAAATATATTATATTGTATAGGAGTGTCTTATCTACTCTCTAAATATATTATATTGTATAGGAGTGTCTTATCTACTCTCTAAATATATTATATTGTATAGGAGTGTCTTATCTACTCTCTAAATATATTATATTGTATAGGAGTGTCTTATCTACTCTCTAAATATATTATATTGTATAGGAGTGTCTTATCTACTCTCTAAATATATTATATTGTATAGGAGTGTCTTATCTACTCTCTAAATATATTATATTGTATAGGAGTGTCTTATCTACTCTCTAAATATATTATATTGTATAGGAGTGTCTTATCTACTCTCTAAATATATTATATTGTATAGGAGTGTCTTATCTACTCTCTAAATATATTATATTGTATAGGAGTGTCTTATCTACTCTCTAAATATATTATATTGTATAGGAGTGTCTTATCTACTCTCTAAATATATTATATTGTATAGGAGTGTCTTATCTACTCTCTAAATATATTATATTGTATAGGAGTGTCTTATCTACTCTCTAAATATATTATATTGTATAGGAGTGTCTTATCTACTCTCTAAATATATTATATTGTATAGGAGTGTCTTATCTACTCTCTAAATATATTATATTGTATAGGAGTATCTTATCTATTCTCTAAATGTATTATATTGTATAGGAGTATCTTATCTACTCTCTAAATATATTATATTGTATAGGAGTGTCTTATCTACTCTCCAAATATATTATATTGTATAGGAGTGTCTTATCTACTCTCTAAATATATTATATTGTATAGGAGTGTCTTATCTACTCTCTAAATATATTATATTGTATAGGAGTGTCTTATCTACTCTCTAAATATATTATATTGTATAGGAGTGTCTTATCTACTCTCTAAATATATTATATTGTATAGGAGTGTCTTATCTACTCTCTAAATATATTATATTGTATATGAGTGTCCTATCTACTCTCTAAATGTATTATATTGTATAGGAGTGTCAGATCTACTCTCTAAATGTATTATATTGTATAGGAGTGTCAGATCTACTCTCTAAATGTATACACTTGTACAGGAATTACACATTTACTCTCTAAATATGATGTATTATACAGGAGTATTATATCTAATCTCCACAAACATTACACAAGACTGTAATATTGTTTTATTTTTTTATTAAATCCTAAAAGGCTCTTTACACAGAGTGAGATGACACAGGAGATCAGGTGATGTGGGAGCTGGTTACTGGTTGGTGGACTGAAGAGATGACATCATAGTTCATGTGTCTGGAGCGATGGCTCATCGATGACTCAGACTCTCTCTGTACAAGTCTTGGTTTCAGCTTTACCAGTAATTGTTCAGATAAGAAAACACAAGAAACACCTCTCTCTGTTCTGTGCTGTCTTTGTCTCCAAATAGTTTTGCTCAAATAGTTTTATTTGCTCAAATAGTTTTACTACAAACAGTGTAAGATAAGATTCATACAAATATATTGAGAGAGACGCGCATGTGTCACATGACCAAGAAGAATATGATAAGCAATTTATAATGTCCATGTCTAAGGAAAGTTGAATTCTTCCAGAAAAGTGTTTTTGGCAATGGTTACATTTGCTGCCATAGAAATATAGAGACGGTTTCAGAAGACAACATTTCAAGCATCTCTATAGTGAGAAAGTACGGAGGCAGCCATTGCTGACTTCTCCTCTTGAAAATGCTAATGCCTGGCTGTCACTGTTATCCAATGATTTTACTACTTTCTGAGGCACAGCGGTTGATATACTAAAGGCAAAATGGCTGTTCACTTTGCAAGGGAATTTTCCCTTAGCTTAGTGAATATTCGCAGATTCCTGACACAATCGCTGGATCTGACCACATTGTACCTTACAATTATCTGGAGAGTTTTGTCTGGGATTGCGTTTTTGTCCCAAAATCTGCCAGTTGATGGGAAGTGCACAACCTAAATTATTGTTCAACTGTCCTCTCAATCGATGAAAATCAGCCAGTTAGTGGTGCTGATGAACGTTAATTGCGAACTTGGTCTGTGCATGATGGTGTATGGCCACCTTAACCCTCCAAATTCATGATGGATATGAACAGAAGCAGATGGGAATGAATAATTAAGCCTTCAATGTACATTGGCAGTGCGGCACATGTGCGTCAGACAATTAAGGCACATCTCCATAGGTAATAGCTGGTTAAGGGTCCATTCACACCGCATCCAGATCATCTCCAGACCAGACCAGATTGTTTCCGGACTCAAAATGCATCCCAATGTATCCCTATGTTATTTCTGGCCTCTGTTCACACCAACGCAGTCTGTTCCAGACCAGACAAATACTGCATGTCTCATTTTGTCTGTTCTGGAATGCACTGGAACCGCGGGCAGTTTCACACCATTTTCCGGACAAGATTTGGTCTGGAAAATGGTGGGAACCTGTCCTAAGGGCCCATTCACACCACATCCAGATTACCTCCAGACCAGACCAGACCAGACTGTTTCTGGACCCAAAATGCATCCCAATGTATCCCAATGCTATTTCTGGCCTCTGTTCCCACCAGCGCAGTACGTTCCTGACCAGAAAAATACTGCTTGTCCTATTTTGTCTGGTCTGGAATGCACTGGAACGCATCAAAAACGCATGGAACGTACCTATAAGACCATTTTAAGCTTAAAAAAAAAAAGTGGCAAAAATGCAATGCACTATGTTCCAGATCTGGTCCAGATCGGGTCTGGAAAATGGTGTGACCCCGGCATAAATCAGTTATTTGTTGGTTGACAGTGGGAAATGCGGAATATATTATTGGTTATAAGTGCAGTGAATATTAGCATGTTGTGAATTTTCCAGAGGAGAAAATTATCGGTGTTGAGGAATGTCAGTAAATGTTGCTGGGTTAGGGGAACAGAGACTTTTTTTTATATATATGTGAGGAATTATATAAGAGCAGGAACCTGGAGAAAAAGGCAGCAAATTGTCAGAACGTTTGATATAAAACCTGTATGAAATTAAAGAGATCATGTCACCAAGTTAATCTCAAACTTAAACAACTCTTGCCTGGAAACTTTACAGCTAGAAAAGTAAATAAAGTGTGTAGACTAGCTTGGCAGAAGACAATGGAACACACCTGAGATGTTTGCCATGTACTCCTAGGACTATTTTGTCTCTGAGAAGTAAACCGTTTATTTACTAGGCCCGCAGGCCTTGAATAATGTCTTTGTCTAAATTGTAACTTAACACGCTAGTTGAACTTTGTTTAATTATATGACATGATTATTGGGACAGATGTCCCAAAAAGTGACCTGATAGAAATCTTCAGACAAACAGGATCACTAAGTAAATGAAAATGTTTTATATAATTATAAGACCTTCTGGGTATCAAAAGACCTCAAGGACCAAAGAGAAGAATACCAATAAACTTTGTATATATTCTCTTCTATCATTAAAGGAGAAAAAAGTCTGTTTGTTAGAAATTGGCATACAAGTATCTTTACAGAATTTGTTATATCAATCAACCACCTAAACTAATCAGATATCTAGATGTGTGCATTCAAATCTAGAAAAATTTCATATTAGTGACAAGTAATTGATTTTACAACTTATGGGAAGGTTGTTATTGTTTATTTTGTATCGTACTATAATGTTCTTATGTCGATAAGTTTAATGAATTATCATGAATGATTCAACTTACCACCACCAATTAAAATAAGGGTAATAATCTTTATTATTAAATTATTAAATCAAGTATAATTATCACTGAGGAATATAATATTGATAGGATATGGCACAGTTACAAATCATAACTTATACCTCATATTCATATGCCTCTCAATATATCTATGTTTAATGTCTGTATGGGTATAAAATGTTTTACTATAGCACATAAGAGAGGGTATGATAATTAACATTATCCTGATACGCTACACACTTTATATATAAATCAATTTCTCTCCCTAATTATTTCAGAAAAGGTAAAATCAGGATTGACAGTACCAGAGCCCCACCCTCATGGCAGGTAACATTATTGCTTGTGCAAACACCTGGTTGATGAATAAGTAAACCTACCAATCATATGCTAGTAGCAGCCCTCAGGAACTCCCATAGGCAGTTCTTAAGACAAGGGAAAAATCTAGCATAAATAAGGTATGAGAAATGGAGGAGGGAGGTTCCTATCTCTCCGGATGGAGGGGATCCCGCTTGTACCATCAACTCTCTATATCATCACATTATAAGAATATTTCAGTATCGTATCTCTGCTCAACTTTGAATTGTGGTGGTAATGTATCATTTTTCCTACTAAAATAAATATTAATGTTGTCTAATTTTTCCTTGAATGCCCATTTAATTTAAAAGGATCTAAGTGAATAACTGTTTCCATTGAAACTTAAGGTTAGCAGCCAGTCCTTAACTTCTTCCCACAGGAGAAGATTTGGACATTGTTACTTCGGAATATTGTTAATTCCATTTCTAGTCTTTCGCTTGTCTCCTCAATGATACTGAACCAATATGAATCTCGCCACTGTTTTCCCTATTAATGAATAGATGTAGGTGGTGTAGGCTTGATCTCAGAAAGAGTTGTTACATGATTGTATTTAAATACCTGCCTAATAGGTGTTTCATTTGTGCTATTGGAATATTAGAATTATTATTCTTTTTGTAACTTTGATTGATTACATAGATTGATGTTTTATTGAGACAAAGAAAATAACTGTACTTGATGGTATTATTAAATTCAGTATTAGTAATCATCACGGAGTCTGTTATCTTCAATTTAACCTTACTAGGTTCATAGTACCTCCTACTCTAAAAGAACTCAGGTACTTGTTTGTCATATGGGTTTTGTTTATTATTATTGATTATAAAGAGGAATGTTATTATGTGTGAAACATTCCTAGATACATTGTTGTCATTTTACTGACAACTGGAGGCACTATTATTGATATATTTTTTTTATATCCCTAGCATTTATTTTAGGGAAACGGATTGCTGAAAAATTGATTATTAGTTTAAAACCCACTGACATTATCGTGACAAAATGAGCGACATATTGATCATCCTCCCTCCTTACCACCTTGTCTTGAATTGTATTGTGATTGTAATGTCTTCCTTATATTGTAAAGTGCTGCGCAAACTGTTAGCGCTATATAAATCCTGTATAATAATAATATAATAATAATATTGATCAATCGAAGCTTTATATCTATGCACCACAGATGAGTATGGCTGAACCAGGATATAAAATGACGACAGATCTGCTCCCACAGTGAAGTTAATCCTGAACACGTTCCACCATTAGTCTGCATTATAAAGTGAGATGGGACTATGTACAAGGTAACAAGACCTCTGACATCTCTAACCATACAGAGCCTGTTTTTCCCCACTCAGCTAATGGCCGCCCTAAAAATTTTGTTGGAAGAAGCCATGATGGTAGGTTGGTTCAGACAACAGACTCTCCATTCTGGGTTGGCTTCCCCCTCTCCTTCGCCCAGTACTGCGCCCGGAAACTGACTCTGTCCTGTGAGAAGTCACCGTTGAATTCAACCTCTGCCCGGCTCCCTGTGGACTCCCAGTAGAACAAATGATTTCCATGGAATGCGGTGGACTTCATTGATTTCATGTCCCAGATCTGAAGCGGAGAACACACACAGATGAACATGTAAATACAGAGGCAGGGAAGGCAGAAAATTGTCAAAGTGATATGTTGCAGTGGATAAAATATAAAAAAATACAAAAATCCATTCAGGTATTATGACAGATAAAATGCTGAAAATGGCTATAGATATCTATATATATCTATATATAGATATATATAGATATATATAGATATATATAGAGGGAGAGAGAGAGAGACTGGAGACACATGCTCTGTGTGTTGGGCACTAATGATGCCCATGTGTCTGCGCCTCTCACAATGGAAATCTGTCATTGTCTGGTAGCTGTATGATGGAACAGGATCCTGTAATTTGGCCATGGCATTTGGACAGAACTATAAAGTCTGGTGAGAAACCTCATCACCGGGGCTACCAAGATACATATGTCATGTGATTCTACTTGCCAAAAACCATGGAAAAGTTACATATCTGTTGTGGGCTGTTGTTGAGTCCCATTAAGCCCTGCACAGGCAGCGTGACTACATACTTACCAGGATGTAATCTGACTGTGTCTTATTGGTCCCTTTCTCAAGGTCCATATACAAGGCATGGACTGCAATGGTAAACTTGGGAGGCACGTCAATAAAGATACGACAAGCAGGGGAGTCCGACCCGGACTGTGACTGTATGGGATTTCGTATGTCTCCCTGCATCCCGAACAGCTGCACATCACAGTCTACAGGAAGAAAGGAGAGTTATGTCATACAGCAGAATCCTCATGTTATCTATACATCATCCAATGTCCACATACACTGTATGCAAGTTAAAATGAGAAGTATAAACTTTTTTGGGGGGTCACCGGAGTACATTTATTCATTTACTGTTCTTTCCCAAAGTCAATGGATAGCATGCCAATGTCCTCTATCTACTGACAGCGCAGAGCCACACCAAAGCCAGGAAGATTCCTGAGAATTTTGTTGGGACCCACCCAGGTGCCTGATGGACAGCTGGCTCTGCCTCTCTAGACCCAAAGCCATCTGTGCCCGCCCCCTTCCATGTCTGTCCCTCCAATGAGCACTGGAGGAACAGAGAGAGGGGAGTGGGGAATCCCTGCAGGGCGCAGAGACTGACAGTCACCGCTCTCTGCAGGGAGGAGATCATGAGCTGAGTGATCAGAGGTTACATGATCACTCAGCTCTCGGTATATTGACCTGGCGTGTGGCAGCTGCAGTATTGGCAAGAGTATATTTTACTCCTCACTGCCCCACTCCCTGCACTTCTCCTACTAATCAGTCAGTGATTAGTGCAACTGCACCAAAACCCAAATATCTGCTCAGTTTTATACTGTGCTCTACAACCTCTCTGACCTGTGTAGTCGTAATGTTTACACATTGATTGCACAAAATTACGGCTCTGTGGAAGACTGCAGAATGCGCATTAGACACAAGTAGGTGTGCTTACTGTGGAACAAGCGATGACAACAGTGTATTTTGCATGCTACTTATGAAGCAGTAAACATATAGGAAATCTTTCACACAAACACGTAAGCCACCATTTACAGTAATTCAGCAAAGCTGGATGCCTGTCTTTACACAAGCAAGAGGATCCGCATGACAGCCAGGCACTTTTCAGAAGCAGGTCAGCAATGGCAGCTTCCATATGTCTCGTTTAAAGTGCATTATGGTCTGAAGAAAACAATATTGGTGTACCTTGGTGATAGCTTTGAGTGGCCGGTTTAGTTGAATACTCCAGAGCAATTCCATTACCGGGGTGAACTTGGCGCTGTCTCACGATCACTGTGTTCGATCGCGTTACCACTGTGACTGCTGAGATACGGGTACACGCCTTTCTCCACATAGCTCTGCCATAGAACAATACTAGCTCACCTGCAAAGGAAGTAATTCAATCAGTGAAAAATAAACCTCAGAATTTGCAGAAGTCCCTAGTGTCACGCCTGTATGGAATGGGTTAGCGTGGATCTCAGCTGCGGAGGCTTCTCAGGTATGGACCCCTGGTTTCACTCTCAAGTTAAACAGAGAGTTAGGGATCCTAGCATCACAGCCTCAAGTTAAATAATAAGGTGGGGTTGGAGAGGGTTAAATCCTAAGCGAACAAATCAATAATCTGAGTACGGTTAATGAGTAAGGAGTTTAGCAGAACTTAGATGGCAATACAGTTATTTGGTATGGGTCCAGTTCCCCGTAGTATTAAGGCTTGAAATTGTAAGTTGTAAATCAAACAGTCCTGATGACAACAGGTGCAACTGCACATAGAATACTTGCTCTTTGGAGGGTTTGGCTATGGAGGTACAGGGGGTCCTTGGTGGATTCAGACTCGCAGGAGGGAGGAATCTGGAGGTTCGTGGAGGGTCCCAGGAGACAGCAGGCGTTCTGGCACAATCTTGGAACGCCATGCTGTCTCTTCTGGGCGTTTAAATAGGCCTTAGAGGAGAAGGAGGAGCCGACGTACGCAGCGGCACACTTCCGCTTTCCACGGTGGAACGCACGCCCCTCACTTCCGGGTTTCGGGACCTCGTGCGTTCCACCGTGGAACGCAATCGGCCCAGCGACTGAGCGGCTGGCTGCCGCTTCCGCCCTCCTTGCCCGCAGCTGACGGCGACGGCCGTTACACCTAGGCACATAGCGACTCTCTGAAAGTCAATATTTGCATTGGCTTGGACAACACCCTCCTCCTCCTCCTTCCCATTTCATAGTGCTTTGACCTGCCTAAGGGGAAGAGGGCCCTGTGCCTACCCTGAGAAGTCTAAACGTTTCCACAGGGTCTGTTAAAGATATTATTTGGCATCTTATGGTCTATACTAAACACTGGGGGGTTAATATATCAGTTTTTTTTCCTTTTTGTCAGGGTAAAGATTTACTTAATCTTAGTCCTGTATAATTAATTTCAGCCAGCACTTTCCATATTACTTCTTAGCAGGACTGCATTCTCTGCACATGATTCTTTTTTGGTTGACTTTAATTTTAGTGTTTTGAAAAATGGCTGCTCTTCAGTAACAACCTGGCCTGTGGTATTCACACTGTACACAGGGCTGCACTCTTATTGACTAACATTGTGACCTGTGTACATAGCATGGATGGTATAGGTAGCAGTGTCAAGTAAGTGGCAGTGGCATCCAGCTATGCTCATTGTGGTAGTGCACCGTTTATGTCAAACGGTTGACACTAATGGAGCCGGAATATCTCACTTTTGTATAAAGAAAGGTCATTGCTGAGACAACAAAATATATGGAGGATTCAAGACCGAAAACACCCACCAGCTGAGCAGTTAAGGGAGCTGGACAGAATCTTGATGACAATAATCTCTCCCAGCGGCCGTCCTATTGAGAACATACAATCGTTTTCCAGAATCCCGGAGGTGTTGATTATTGCAGAAGCATTCAGGAAGAGCCGTCCACACACACCTGGAGGAGGTCAGAATAAAATAAGGGCAGTTATTATCTTTCATTTTGCTGATTCCTTCCCTCTTCAAATCTATCAGGCTTCTCACTTATTGAAAGCTACATATTATGTAGCTGACTGATCTTATCTCAGTGGCGCTTTAGCTGGGCTGCTGACTGTATTGTTTGATATACACATAGCCACAAGAGGAAGAAACTCTAAATTCATATGTGATATAGTGTCACTTTTAGATAAAGTGTTGCTGAGAGTTGTAGTCCTCTATAGCCATTACCATTCTGCATTTCTGTATAAAGTGTAGCTGTGAGTTGCATTCCTCTATTGCTGGTGCCATTCTGCATTTTTGGATACACTTTCCTTTATGTTTACATTGCTTTATGTTAATATTGTTAAAGTTGTTGTTAATATTTATTTTTGTAACTTTATTCTGAATAAAACATTTAAAAGTGTCATTTCATAAGATAATTTAAGAGGGTGTGTTTAGGGGCAGAGTTTAGGCCGGGGCAGGGTAGGGGTTAGGTGGGGCAACTGATGGTGAGTAACTCTTAAGGCCTGTACAAGATGCATTAAAAATTACTTCTGGGGAAATGCTACACTAATAATGCAGAATATGTACTCATTAAAGCATGCCACAGTTTCCCCTCAATGAAGGAGCATATCTGAGCATCATCAGTGAATATGAGTATACAAGGAACATCAAGCATTCTGGACACTGACTGTTTCCAGCATGCTGGAAAATGTCTACAAATAGCTATCCCATCGCTCCTCTCTTTTCAACATGCATGACATTTGCACAGGTAAAACTGTCAGCAGATTTGTGTGTGCAGAATGTATCTATTTCCTGTGCTCCTCAGCTCCATCTAGTGACCATAATGCAGTATTAACAGTATTACATTATGTTATATTCAACCTGAAAAGAAAATATTCTAAGAATTAGGGTTGCACCGAAATTTCGGCTGCTGAAACATATCGGCCAAAAATAGCACTTTTGGCAGAATGCCGAAAGTGCCATCTTTCGGCCAAAACAGTGGTGCATCCCTGCATTCTCTCCTCCCCGCTGGGCGCTGCTCTGTGTCCCAGCGGGGAAGGAATAAAGTATCACAGGAAGCCGAGCGGTGTCTCTTCTCCCGCACTGCTCAGCCTCCTGTGACAGATTAGGAGAACAGTGGCCCCTTCCATGCTGTTTAGCGTACATGGGGGAATTGAGTAAGCATACCCAACTTTTCTAAGACTTTGCTGTAAATAATATTTTCCTATTTTAATAATTTAGTTGTTGGCCTCGGAAAACTCTCCAAAACTCCCTTTACAATGTGGTCCTCAAATCTCGACACCATATTGCACCTGTGGCCTTAGAAGTGATTTATACAGAGGCAATACCATATGAGCATCAGGTGGTTTTAACTCCCTTTTTATACATCCCAAGATTTTATTTGCTTTTGCAGCTGCTGCCATTTGGCATTCAGGAGGTGATGAAGGTGACGTCTATATATCTACCATTTTTGTCTCCTGTACCATCCACCGTGGCTGGCCCGCCAGTCCTGTCTGGTGCTATAATGCTGACAAAGGGTATAGCTCTATAATGAGGTTTCTGCTGATCCGGGACAACAGAGGTCTGCAGTGTTCTCATTAACATATGGGCTGCATCCGGTTGGGCGGTCTGTGTATCCTGCAGGCATGGCTTTTCAGAACAGCCACGTAGCGTGATGGGTTTTGGCGTGTGTCCACAGAGCGCGGGGCTTACATGTTGGTGGGTTTTTGAGTTGATGCAGAATTCTTCCCGCTGTTGAACCCCATTACCACAGGTGACTGAACACTAAAAGAGAAAGACATCTCAGTTACTCAGATATTACTGCTATCTTGCCAACCAACATGTCAGTTTTTTGAGATGGGACACCTATTACCATTAAAATATTTAAGGAAAAGACACACCCTTGATGCTTGGAGACCGGCAAGAAATAGGGCAGCTTTTACTGAAATATTCAACTTCAATGCAGAGATTTCCCCAGCACTACATTTTTTCTGCCACTGGATGTGCTCGGTCTGATGACTGGTGTCTTTCAACCCACTTCCTTTGAGCCCATGTAATCCTGGACCAGCCCCAGCCTGTGACTTGACAGTGAACAGAGAAGCAGCACATGGATGAGCTCATCTCTCTGTCACTCTGCTCTCTCTTGCTATCAGCTTTACTCTTGTCAGCAAATTAACTGATTGGCTCCCTATACTGCTTTTTCCTCATGCACTCTGAGCTCTACTATACAGGGACTGCAAGGTGCCTGATACCAGGTCAAATTTAGGTACTTACACTGCTTGCTTTTAAAAACCCATGTGATTATGTATTAATGCTGCATGCATTTGTAGACCGTTAATATCTAACTAGAGTTCAGCTTTAAGAGGCCATCTGAGCACTGCCTACTACAAGCTATATTTGTCCGTTATGCTGAGAGCAAGTTTTCTGGCATTCAGGCAACTGGCATTTCCCGAAGAAAGTGGCAGCCTCTTATTTCACCCATGACAAGTTTATTTAAAAAAGGTCACCATAGCTTTCCAATTTGAAGTAAGGTAGGAAAAATAAGTTTGACATATTTTAAATGAATCAATTAAAAGGACTAAATCCATGGCTTGTGCACATTACCTGTGTCCAGGGCCGCACATCCCAAGTGTAGAAGCATTGGGTAATAAAGCACGGGATGACAGACAGGGGCCTTTCATGGGATGGACAAGATCCAGAGTCTTGCTCCGTATCGTTGCCAGCCACTGTCTGCACACATATCACCTTCTGCCTGGATATGCCATAGCCACAACCAGCAGAGCATGGAGTGCTCTCTACCACTCGCCACCTAGAGGACAAAAAGAAGAAGGCAGCTTATCAGAAATTGTTCTATCAACCTAAAAACTATCACCAGCACCACTAAGCAGATGGTACTGCTTTTCTCATTCAAATTCTTTTCAGGGCATCAAGAAGAGTATTAGGCATCCAGCAGCAGTGTACTTTTAATCTTTTTTTTAAGTAGCTTGTATGCATAGTACAGCAGCAGTGTACAAAAATGAACAATATATAATTCCACAATGTGAAAAACCACAGGTAGATTCTGTTAATCATTTATATCTGTGGAGACCAATTGTACAGAAGCATCTCTATATTATTTTTTTTGCAGATATAATCGTATGCATCATCTCATATCAATATAGATTTGATGCAAGTAAATCATGGTGTTCTAATTATTGCTAGTAATTGTATATGTTATCTGATCTTAACACCTTCAAGGCAGGTTTGTAGTAGGATAACAGTCATATTCTTGTGGTTGTATACGAACAGACCGCACTATCCAGAGAATTCCAATACTGCAGACTTTATTAAAATTCACAGCAAATCCAGTATATCAGTGAAAACGTGCATAAAGCTACAAATGCCAGCACTGCACACCCCCAACCAACTACAACCGCTCACATGTTTCACCCGAAGGCTTATTCATAGAGGTCATAGAGATATTCTTGTGGTTACTAGTCTTGGAATATGGTATATGGGTAGAGAAGTGTTGAGGAATCACAGAAGAAAGAAGAGTAGTTACAGATGAGAAACGGGCATGGTAGAAGAGGGAGATGTATGGAAAATGTAGAAAAAAAAAAGGAGTATACATTTTGACCTCAAAGATATAAAAAATCTGCAGAGGACCTAAAGTGCACCCATGTTGACCATGTAAAGCAGGGGTAGTCAAACTACGGCCCTCCAGCTGTGGTGAAACTACAAATCCCATAAAGCATCTCTCTCTGGGAGTCATGTCTGTGGCTGTGAGAATCTTGAAATGCCTCATGGGATTCGTAGTTCCACCACAGCTGGAGGGCCGGAGTTTGGCTACCCCTGATGTAGAGCTTCTGTATTTTTTTTCCCCCTGGAGATCATTTGTTCCATCTAGCAGCATACTATTTAGATGAAGGAACCTGCTTTTTTTGAGGCTATTTGTATAGCTCTGACATATTCAGTGGTGCTGTACAGGGAACACTATCATTCACATCAATCTCGGCACCAGATGAGCTTACACTCTAATGTTCCCACCACAGTCACGTATTATTATTTTTATTATTCATACCGCTCAGACATGTTCACTGAGTCAGTCACATCAGTCTCTGCACCAAAGAAGCTTTCCCTCTAAGGTCCCTGCCATGCACACAGACTAATATTTTCATACATTTACATAGCTCTGACATATGTAGTATGCAGTTCTGTAAAGTGAACACTGAGCCATTCACATCAGCCTTTGCACCAAAGGAGCTAATAGTTAACTTGAGCATCCAATTAACTTAACAGTATGTTTTTGGCTTGTGGATCACCTGGAGCTACCTAGTTAACATGAGGAGAATATACACAATGGGTGGGAAATGAACCAGGAACCTCACATTGTAAGACAGAGTGCTAACTACTTAATTAAAATGTCATTGAGAATAAGAATATTGGATGAATTTACCTTGGTGGGCAAGGCTGTTGGTTGCAAGGTTCCTGTTCTTGAGGATGAGGCAGGTGCTGGCATTGTATATCTGGTACAATTTTTTCCTCACTACTGCCCTGCTGACTGTCTTGAGTACAATAGAGAACACGTTGTAAAATTCCCCCTCCACAGGTCACACTACAGGATCCAGTCTTGTAGCGCCATCTATAAAGCAAAACAATGCGTTCATTGCCAGTTCAAAGTTCTCTCTAGGTAACTAACATTTCTATTTGTTAATAATATACTTTCAATCTGACCCTTGCCTTACCGGACAGGACAGGGCTCGGTGGTGCACGGTTTCATGAAGCCTGGATGAGGTAAGTGGCTGCACTTGGAGGGGGGTAGTCGGTATAAGATATCATTTTCTTTTCGGACACATGTCACAGAAAGTGGGATTATTCCTCCTCCGCAAGATAGTGGACACGGTGACAACTCCTCTACCTCCCAGCTGTGCAGACAAGTACACATTACATTTAACAGTGCAATAACACCTAGTCACATATGTGCACGAGTACTTGAAAAATAATTAGAATTTAGGACATAGTCAAATCTATCTATTATATTACTAATCATGTCTGTTCATGTCAGCAGGTTGCATCTCTTAAAAATAACATATTTATGATGGAAGAAGTTGTATGCATGTTCCTTGCTCATTCCTGAAGGAGACTATGGTTATGAGTATCTAGAAGGATGACAGATCTTTTATAAAGTTCAAAATGCAGAGTCCTATGTTTTATACACAACGGCAGATGATTTTATCAGATATCAGTCAGAATAGCTGAGGATTTTAGGAAAGCTTTCAGGGCACAGCATGGGCAAGCAAAGTAGCAGAAAGTAATATGTGCAAACTTGCATGATTTGTCTTAGTAGGCAATGTTGATGTGCAAATCTATAGCAAATAAAGTTTGCTTTCAGCAGGCTGGAGCAGTCTGAGCAATAAAAAATGACTGCAGATTGGTTGTCATGGGTTAACATTGGCCTTTACTAAAGTGGAAGTTAAAATAGAATCCATGTCCAACTGTCCAACTGATTTCACCAAGGCTAGAAGCTACAAATGTGGGTTGTGACTTACAGCGTTTGGTAAAAACTGGTACAGCAGCATAACCGAATACAAATATGTAAATTTGTCTGAACATTTATGATATAATTATATGTGGAGTGGGTACGGCAAAGACAGGGCAAATGGAGACTTGTAGTGCCTAAACAATATATAGGCAGTGCTATATATTTGAGCTTAGGTGCAAGCACACATTTAGATAAGCTATGTGGTTGGCACATTTGATGCTGCTTGTTTAGTTCTGCATGAGAACATAATTCCTTGCATCCCCACAGTGAACCAGCAGCTGGGGTTCCTTTGTTCGAGGTGTAAAGGTTCCCCAATTTGATTCCAGCACCGCTTGATAAGAGAGGGCTAATGCATACCTCTCTGATAGATTCTAACAGGTATGGATTGGGAGTGGGTACACTGAGTGTCAGAGGCAGGACAGACAGACAGGTTGATATATAAGCAGTGCTATATATTTGTGCAAAGTTGCAGGAACACATTAAAATAAGACACATATTGGGGCATATAGTTAATTGAAGCTCATTACAATGGCGGGCAGCTCTGCGGTCGGCATGGGCGCTGCTGCTTGTCTGGTTTCAGGGTATGGTTGCAGGACTTTTCAGGTGCTTCTTCTTTAGAATAAAACTGGACACAAATGTAATGTAGTTCCAAAGACCCTAAAAAGCCAAACATTATGATTAACACTGTTAACGCTTCTTGAGTTAGTAAACTGCATAGCAATATAAGCAAACAGATCCTAAAATATTATCTGGCCACACCAAACCTTAATTTTCTTTAACCTAGCAATTTTTTTTTTCTAGTTTGAATTGGCAAACAAGAAGACATGAAAAGTCATAGTCAGAGCAAGAATAAGCTGAAACACAAATACAAATAGTGGAAAATGTAGTTGTATATTTAAATATTTTATACCATATTAAACAGAGTTGCCCCATGACCTGCGGTTAAGGGTTTGAGATTTAGCTTACAGGTGAAAGGTACATTTTTGGAGACAGTTTAAGGGCTAGAATAAAGTGTTAGAAGTTGGGTGTTAAGGGGCAAATACTAACTGCAGATAAAAAGTTCTTTTAATTTTTTGTTGTAGATAGCGTGTTTAAGGGTTACAATTTGGGACAACTTTTTACTGCCTTTTTTGTTGTTGTTGGGGAAATCTCCCTTCACTTCCTGTTTATTGACAGCTGTCAGACAGAAAAGAAAGTTCAATGAAATCCCCCCAATGCGAGCACAGACAGCATTTAAATAATAAGACTAGGGAAGGGAGAAGCAGCACAAGGAGCCAATTAGTTGTGTTGCAGTGCAAGGGACATGCTGATAGGAGTAAACAGCAGAGGGACGAAGAAATGAGCTCATCAATCTGCTGCTTCTCCTTTCATTGTCCAGTCACAGGGTGGAATACTTCTAAGTGTAATTGATCAACAACAGAAATAAATGAGGCCTCCTGCCCTGCCAAACAGGGCTGCCTGCAGTTCAGCTTAAGCATAGTCATTGTTGTCAGACTGAATGGATATGATGTTTAAAGGAATTAAAGACAACATTATAACCCAGACTCACCAGTGCCACAAGTAACAGAACATTCACCCTGTATTGGGCTCCACACAAAGACTTGTGTGTCGTTCCAAAAGTGGGAGTCAATGAGAGGTAAATCTCCTTTTACTGAAGAAATGATCTGATGGGAAAGAAAATAAATCAGAATAAAAATGAAAAGACAAATGTACAATAGGTTTAGATTTCTTTTTCCCAAAAAAGGGGATATCAGAAAATGTATGAACGTTTAGTAACTTGGGGAGAAAATTGTCAAGGGCAAAAATATCAAGGACAATATCTTCCAGCAGACAACCTGTGCCTGTTGGCTTTTATACACCTTCCTGCCTCACAAAATTCATTCTGAATGCATTCTCCTCTGCCAGGAAAGCATGTTGCTGGACATCAGAGAAGAAACCAGAGCAGTCAACTGCTAATGCAGAATAATTTCTACAGGAAATGAGAGTTGGAAAGACAGGAGGGAAGGAACATTAATGAAGAAGGAAAACACTGGATTTAAAAAAAAAAAGAAAGATTGGTAATAACAGCACATACATATAAAAGTAGATTAAAGGAAATAAAGTTTTGGGGCAAATTGCTTTTTAGGGGAGAAATTCTCCACTGGAATCTGCTGGAAGACCAAGGCGCGTTGGGCCTTCTGAGTCCCCCAAAACACTCACTAGCTCCTATGGCCAACCTCTACATCAATACTGTGTCCTGTAGAGACATAGAGGTCAGTGGGAGGAATCAGTGAACACTCCAGCGACACAAGAAATCTACATTCCTGGAAGTGTCGGTTTGGAGTTTTGCTGAATTTAGGCTTTAAGCTTGTTTAGAGCCAATCTCCAAGATAAACCATTTTTAAACTTCCCTGTGACTCGCTTTCTCTCTAGATTACATATGATGACACAATATACTCACACTCTCCCAGCCAACAGGGCACACGCTGACCACACATGGAAGATGTTCTTGTGGCTTCTCCTGCCTTGAGCATTTAGAGACATCCACCATGACTTCCAAGCCAGACTGAGATTGTACGCAGGAGACTTTACGCCTTGCTGTGCCCGAGCCGCAGATTGCTAAGCAAGGACCGGTCTCTGATACCTTCCACCTGCACAGAAGAAAAACACTTATGTTAACTTGGAGTTTAGGAACGAGTTGGCCAAATGCTGCCCAGGTTTTTGTTGACTCCAACTATTCCTGTGTATTCAGTGAGCACAAAGAGAAAATGGAAAGCAGATTAATCGGTTTATAGCTTACCAGGTGGGTGCACATGAGTACATGAACATCAAAACCTATATATAGCATTTTTATATACAGTATCTGAAATTATATGTGGAACCCACAAGATACATCATAGTGACTTTATACAGTGTGACCCTACGGATGGTTACCACAGCAAAATGCTGGGGAATTTTGTTTGCCTGCTTTTAATGCATTGCATCTACTACTTGAACCCCATTTTTTGTTATGAATTGATTTGGATGCCTTCCATTTTTTGTCTTTTTGACTGGATGTGTGGCAAGGGTCAGTTGACTAAATATTTTGGCATTAAACGTTTTCCCTCTCTCCCATCTATGAAGGTTAAGGGGATGTTACACATTTGTATGTTTTCAAATATTAACTACTACTAGTGCTGCTTTCCATGTCATGGAGATACCTCGTTGGGCAGGGCTCTGTGTTACAGGAAACAAAGGCTTCCGGCCTAGAGGTGTGGGCACATTGCCAGTCCGGAATGACGGCCTCAGTGTCACGCAACTTTTGAACACACTGGACTGTCCTGCTCATAAGTCCCCCTCCACAGAAGACGGTACAAGCAGAGGTCTCCTTTATGTGCCACCTGAAGGAGAAAAAGAAAAACAGACAGAAGGGGATAGATGTAACAGAGGCATCAAAATCAGGATATGTGTATCCGAGGCGTCTGGCAGATTTTAATTTGCTGCATGTGTGTTCCAAGTCTATGCCTTCAAAATACTAAAAGCAGACATAGCAACTGACATTTTCAAAAGGTGGCCAACAGTAGCAGCTACCATCTTCTCTGTGGTGACAGGTGCACTTTAATGCAGACAGTTATGATAGAGGAAGGAGGGCAGTTAGTGCAGCAGCAAGCCATACCATACACATCAAACTATACAGAAAACTACACAAAGAGTGCACGACTTGTGTGGAACATACAGTGGCACTAGTAACTCAAGTAAACTAAATGAAGTTAAATATTGATATCTTTAATATGATTATAATCCAATGTCTGCTATTAAATCAACTATCTAAATATTGACCAAAGAAAACCAACACACCGCGGAGGGCAGGGGTCATCTCCACAAGGTTCCTGTGTTGGACCAAAAACCTCAGAAGAATTACAGAACTTGGATTGGGCTGCCATTTGAAGAATGTGGTCAAAGCATTCATAGACAACATTTCGAAATCCTGGAGGATGACAGCACAAATACAGAATATTAATGATGATGATACTGATGCCAATGCATGATGGTGACTATGTTATCTTTAAAAGCAAACACTACATTAGCTATATATAGCTGTATCTTTAAAGTGACATTAAAGTCTCCTTTTTTATTCTCCCAAAGCTGCTGTATGTACCTTATGTGATGCCTCTTTATGCGAGTATCTTCTTCCTACCACTCATTTCCAACAGTCCCTTCAGCGCTGGTGCTGCTCTCTGATCCAGCGCAGACTCCTATGCCACAGAGTTTGTCCAGCATGCATGCTGCTGGCTGCCTGCATTCACTTACATCTCTCCTCCTCTCCCCTCTGGTGATATCGACCACGCATGTGCCTGCACACACTTTCTCCTGCGTGGCCATTTGGGAAACTGGGTTCTACAGCCGGGAGCAAGCAGCGCAGACGCAGGTACGTTATTACCTATTTGCAAACTTTTTTCTTTTTTTAAATGTTTTTGCATATATGTACTGCTTGCTAAAAGGAAATATATGTAAAAAAAAGTGAGACTTTAATACCACTTTATTGTTTTTGCTTACTTTGTCTTAGCCTGACAAGGATCAGTGGTCACTTATAACCTGAGTTGCTGCCCAATCAACCTCATGACTTCATATGCTGTCTCATGACTTCTTAGAGTGCATTACAGCATTTAATAAGACAGCCCTGTAGTTGTTGTTATTCTTAACTACATAACTGTTGTGGCACTCAGAAGACAGTGTAAAAAAGTCCTGCTGAGCCAAAACTCAAGCAGTTTGTGGCCCTGTCGGCCCCCTTCAGTTCGTCAAAAGATCACTTTTAACTTTTATTAAAGTCGCTGTCCATGTACTGTATACTGACAGTGGTCAGAGCAGTAACTGTCAGAGTACAATAGCCAGTAGGGGAGATTCCCCACACCAAAAGCTGTTTAGCATGGATGGGGAAATCAAGGGTTCTTTCTCATTCAGCCCATTTGCAGAGTCATTACTCCTACAAAACCTGCACATTGTTTCTGTGCAAATAGAGGCAGAAACACTTTTTTTTTCCTTTCAAGTCAAATGTAATATCAGGAAAATACCTCATTTTGGCCACTAGATGGATGTGAGGAGCTTAGGAAATAAGCATTTATTTCTTATGCTCCTCAGGGCCCTTTAGTGGCCAAAGTATTTCCTATGCTCCTCAGCTCCATCTAGTGGCCAAAAGTATTTCCTATGCTCCTCAACACCATCTAGTGGCCATAATGTGGTATTTTCCTACTATTACATTCTACTAATATGCTAAGAATATACTAAGAACATTTGTTTTGCCTCTATTCACACAAAATAAACATTCATAGAGTTTGCCGGACAAATGGCTCTGCAAATTGCTTATAAATACCCCCCCATAGTGTATGGCCAGCTTTAGGCAGGTAACAAAGCAGCAATTGTGAAGTGTCAGATTTGGGCAAAGAAAGCAAAGCTAAATAATGATGGAGCTGAATGGAGCTGAATATAGTTATGTATTTTGTTTACATGTATTTTTACATAAGTATACTCAAAATAGTTCATATTTACCTAAATAAGAAAAAATATTTGTAATTTTCTATTTTTTTTTACTCCTGAACATAAACATTAATAAAGTAAATATACACAGTTATGTATTCCACTATAGACATTCAATTAAGAATGGAAGCCTTTGCTGATACATTCAATTGTTTCCTTCATTGTCAGCTTTCTATCTGGAAATAGGAAACATACATTTTGGGAATATTATGGAGGAAAAGGTCTCAATGGTCTCACCTCCCCCACAGCTGGCTGAACAGGGTGCGGGGACCGGAAGCCAAGCGTATGAATGATCCTTTTTGGCAATGTAATAGCTGTAGGTGATGTCCGGATTGGTGACCTCTCCATATTCTGGCCCGTATTTTCTGTACACCTTTCAAATAAGTAGACTTAATGGCTCAGGAAATTGAAGAAAAAATAAATAAAAATCTGAATGCTGAACACCATTTTGTACCTGTATCTCAATGTCGGAGGAGGTGGGTCCACCGATAAGGACTTCTTCCAGACCGGGTAGCTTGTTAGCAGTTAAAATCAATCTGTACTCCAGCTGCTTGTCCTCTATGACAGAGGGGTACGTGATGTTTAAAGAGATACTCCGCTTTCCAGCTACAATGTAGCCCGAGTTCTCTTTAATAGCTGGACAAAAACAGGAAAATCCATTAATTTTTTTTATAAATTCTTTATTTTCCAAACAGCACACATAAGATACAATCAAAAGCATAGAAGTATAGAGATAAATCGTAACTAACAATCCACATAATGGCATTCGCCAGGGCCACCGCCCCCATGGGGGTCTAGACATAAATCAACCTTGCGCTATTCAGCATCTATAAGAAAGCATAGTAATCCGTCCTCGGTGGGTCTCCCTGCCGCTGTGCCATATAAGCAAAGAGGTATCATTGTGGTTTGAAAGCGTAGAAGCACATATCTGGAGTCAATTGAGAATTCTAGGGCGGGACAGGACGGGATAGATCTAGGGCGAATACGAAGGACCAGGTAGAATCGGAGGGAGAAGGGAAGAGAAGGAAGAAAAAAAAGAAAAGAGAAAAAAGGGGGAAGGAGAGAATAGGGTGCCTCTGCAGTCTCAGTCCAGGAGGCTCAAATATTCCAGGGAGGACGAGAACTCGTCCCACTCAAACCAGGTGTAGCGAAATCGAGTCGCTGTTCCCTTTAGGGAACTGGTAAGGTCCTCCATCTGCCTGATGTCATTGATCTTGCCGAGCCATAGCTTAATAGTGGGAGGAGAGACCTGTTTCCACAAGGCCGGGATACATGCTCTGGCCGCATTAACGAGGTGGACCACCAAGGACCGTTTGTAGCTCCGCACCGAGCCGGCGGCCAGGTGGAGTAAAAAAAATGAAGGGACCTTGGGGACGTCGGTGATCGAGAACTTCTGAGTGATGGCGTGGACCTTGGACCAAAACTCCTGGAGTGATGGACAGGCCCAAAAAATGTGGAGCATGCCCGCAGGGGAGGAACCGCATCTCCAACAACAATCACTGGAGTCAGGGAATATCTTGTGCAGCCTACTGGGCGTACGGTACCATCGAGTAAGTATTTTATACCCCGATTCCTGATAGCGATTACTGATAGAGGACTTCAAGGATAGTTGCAAGATTCTCGAGGTGTCTTCAGGAGAGAAGGTAAGTGCCAGATCTCTCTCCCACGCCGCCATAAACGGCAAAGGGAGATCACAGTCCGGTGCTAGGAGTAATTGATAACATAGTGAAGGAAAATCCATTAATGACATATCTGTGATTGTTCCTGACTGGGTCTTCTCAGTCTCTTTTTTGTTTTCAGAGTGACATGATACAAAAGTAAAAATAAATAAAAGCAAGAAAACAGTCATATAAAATAGGATCTATCCTTCTAAACACATGGGGCAAGGTTAGAATGATATGACTATAGTTACAAGGGATTCTGGGATAGCGTGTACTTTCTTACCTAAGTGAGTAAACAGAGGCTTTTGATTAGTCACTCGCAGTGTCATGGCTCCGACAGGGACAGTAAGGAATGTGAAATACTCTGTAGCAATAGAAAATAAAAGAGATTACTTTGATATATAGATAAACAGATAGATAGATAGATAGATAGATAGATAGATAGATAGATAGATAGATAGATAGATAGATAGATAGATATGCAGACAGACAGAGAGACAGACGGATAGAGAGAGAGAGAAATAGATAGATAGATATGCAGACAGACAGAAGAGATGTAGCATTTTAAATTTTATTTTCAGCTAATTTGGATGTAGATTTTGCTATCCAAATGGACTGTTACTTACCCCCAGCTTTTCCTTCTGTAAATGAGCCACTAACTTTGCTGCACGTACTGTTGTCCCCACCACATACTCCACAGTGGTCCGCCGCCATCACAGAATCCATCACTCCATCACAGCCAAAGACCTGAGCGAGACACCTGCATTACACACAGGCAGATTTAAAGCCCCACTTCAACCAAAACCTTTTTTTTTTCTTTGGATAGGTTTTGAAAAAGTAAATACTTGTCAAGATATTAATGCTGTCCATGACCCCATTGAGGAGATTTCACCCCACTTCCTGTCCATCACATGACAGCATGCGACAGTTGCTCAAGAAAGGGGAGCAGTCGTCACGGGGCAGGAAGACACAGACAGTAATAATTACCTGACCGAGGTTCTAGCCGTTCCCCATTTTGCTTAAAAAATTGTGTGCAATCTGTGTCCCCACTAAAGACATTTATCATCACTTCCTTTACTGACCGGAAGTGAGGGGAAGACTCCCTAATGGGGACACAGACCACAAAAAACTTAATAGGGGTTTTATGCCTTCTATAACTATGTTATATTTTTACAGCAGTGACGTCCCTCTGCATATATTTTTACTGGAGTGACGCCACCCCCCACATATATTTTACAGGAGTGACATCACTGCAAATAACATTTATATTAAAGACTGACAATTCCGTTCTCCAATTATAAGTCCTGCTTTACATTAGTGATGTGACTGCCCTCCAGTTACTATTGATTTATACTGATATCATTAGATAAGATTCAGTAGTGACTGAAACGGTATTAAAAAAAGGAATTACCGTATATTTTTGTACCTTTCTTTTCTGGACTCACCTTGCATCGGCCGGCTACACAGATGTTAAACATGCCATTTGCCTCTGCGCTCTGCTCGCATCGGGTGCCGTCTGCGAAGCTGTCCCCTCGTCGCACCATGAAGTTATTTCCTTGTGCCTGACACAAATACTGGCAAAGCTCATCGCCTGGTTATCAAATACAAGAATACTGATGTCAGCTGTTTGTTCCCCATTGGGGACATTCACACTCTTTCATTGTTACCAAGACAGAAAATGACTGGAAATCCAAAATATAACAGTTGTTAACAGATCAGGAATACAGAGGAAATCATCCAATGGGGAATCTTGCTCCAGTGATAACTGTCTAAATGGGAATTTCCCCCTACTTTAGAAATATTCCCTGTTCCTGTTGTGCTTCCAGGACAGGACGTGAGGGTAAATCTCACTAATAGGATGCAAACAGCAAAAAAAACAAAAACAATTCCCCACTCTATTCAAAAAGCAAAACAAATGTTGGCTATAGATGCACTTTAAGACAATGTTCCTATTAGGGACACAAACAGCAATAAATACCTAACAGGGTCCCTATCCGTCCTTGATATATTAAAAACCTTAAAAAAAATTGAGTTGGAACTTCACTTTAAACTTGACACATCCTCTAAAATATCCCATGTATGCATCATCATTTCATGGTCAGGATGACATATTAGAAGAGTTTTTGCTACGCAGGATCTCAAATGAAGGTACTATATTTGAACATTTTAATTTGGACACAAAGAGGGCAATTTATCAAAACTGGAGCAGACAAAATCTGGAGCAGCTTCTCTCTTCAGTTTGTTCACTTAAGATTTGAAAAGGGAGAAGCTGATGGGTTTCAGTGCATAGCTGCTCCAGATTTGATAAATTCCCCTTAATGTGTGATGGCCGTTCTGCCTTTTTTTTTCAAATACCTTTTGGTCAGATGGGAATTAAAGACACACTTACCATGTGCAAAGGCAGCAGCTGATGTCCAGCGGTAGTGTGAAACTACCCCAGGGGACAGGGTGAGGGGCTTGTTGTCTGTAGCCGCACATTGTTCTGTCATAAAATCTAGTTGTGTGTTTCTGCAATCCTGGGAAAAACAAACCAACATTTTTTATATATACAGATAAATGACATAGAAGTAAGCCTGGCCTTACACTAATATTCATTTTTAGTCATTGACACCGAGCTGGATTTGACAAGGTAAAGATGGGATAAAACCAAAAAAGCATCAAGTGCAATGAAAGCCACAAGACTTTGGGGTTGATTTACTAACCTGATAAACACACCACGAACGTGTATACACCTCTGCAGTGTGTTCCATCCCAGCATGATCTATGGGTGGAATCTAAACACCTTTGTAATGTGTACACACCCAGCAGGTGTGTTGTGCAAAGCCCTGAAGGAATTCCAAGGTGATGTTGGGTAAATTAGCTCTATGTTGTGTTGCTTGCGTTGATGAATGCAAGGAATGTAAATGCATGAGCTAACCATTTTTATCTAAACTGTGAAGCAGCATTATATATGCATCATGTGCATGATTTTTCCATATATGGCATTAGTGGAAATATGCTTTTAGAGACTTTTTGGTTGATAAATACGTTTTGCTGTGTGAAAATCACACACACCTGGTGTGTGTGTGTGTTTAGGTTAGTAAATCACCCCCTTTGTGTCTATGTATGAAAAATTCACATAGCTTATTCGTCCAGCAAAACCGCACGCACATGTGTTCTGTGCACGTTAACCAGCTGTTGTGAGAATGGGCCAAAAGCAAATGTTTCTAGTGTAATTTCCCTTCTGCTCAAATGTTCTTAAAGTGGAAGTAAAGCTTCTTAAAAAACTGCATCTTGGATGGCTTTCTATGGCAGAAGAGACTGTGTAAGCACAGACCCGGCATGCTAAGATGAAGTAACCCCTGTGTGCATGCGCAGGAGTTGTCATTGGGGCCCTGCCAATCAACTGGTGAGGGAGAGGTGCATTTTTGGATAGGATCGGTTTGGCAGATACGTTTTCCATAAGTTTTCCATAATGTGCTAATATGCTGTGCAATCTAGCACATTATGGCTAACTCTAGGAGGGCCTGTTTTTTGTCTATAGCTTTATTTCCACTTAAATAGGTTAATTCATACAGAACAGAGTGAATGGGGAAAATTCAGCAACATTCTGCATTATGGTGCTCAGGATCATAGGAAATAAATACAATCCAAGAGAACGCTGGAGAGAAGGGGCATATAGCTGTAATCATTGCTATCCCCATAGTATCAATGGTTACATTTATATGCTCATTTCCCCCAGGGGTCTCTAAAATTGCAACATTGTATCTTACTAACATGTATTTATTTCCTATGATCCTCAGCTCCATCTAGTGGCCATAATGCAATATTTTCTCCATTCACTCTGTTCAATATGAATGGACCTATTAAGAACATTCGACCAAAAGAAAAATTACACAAAGAACATTTGTTTTTGCCCCATTGTCATTACAGCTGGTTGACTCGCATACAATGAATTTACATGCAGCTTCGTTGCATAATTAGGCCATGCAAATTTTTTCATAAAAAGACAAAAAAAGATATCCCTACGTGTGAGAGTAGGGGTCAGCAACCTGAAGATTGATATTCACATGTCTACAAAATTATTTGATATTTCTCATTAAAACATAACTGGAGTTTGTTAAATATTAAATAGTTTGTAGTGAAATTCCTATGTTTGAAAATGGCAGTGTTCACATTTATCTCCGCTTTTGGATCTACATATATTTGCAAAAGACAGGGACAAGGCGGGTCATCCTGAAACTCAGTGCACATTATTGCTGCATAAGAACATGTTATGTGTGTGCACCTGTTAATATAATTATAATGAATGAGTTTATGTTGCCATTAGCAGTACAACTATGAAAGCATAAATTAAAAATAAGCTATATGGCTATGTCACAGTATTGTCCTCTGGCATGCCAGATGTCTAATAGTTATAAATGGACACTTAATGTAGAAAAGTTTGCCGACCCCTGTACTAGATAATCTTTGCGTGATTCCATTTGGCCAAACAGCCATTAGGAGGAAAGTCATTCAAGTATGAACCAGCAGCAACAATGGAATGACAATGGATCCTAAAGCATATCTGGGAAAAAAACGATCTTGTGATGTATGGCTTTCCTAAAGAGCTAAAGCAGAGACTTACCTGCATTTTACACATTTTAGCCTGGAGATTGGCTCCTCTGCAGTCCCGACCACCAAAAGCTGGCCTGTGGAGGAAACAGAGCTAATTATAAAGGGCTTGTTTCATACTGGTGGTATGGATTAGCCAGTAAGAGACAGTTATACATTTCCTATGAATACATCTACCACATTTTCACATCATTTACAATAAAGAACCCTTTCTGCATGCAGGCATTAAAACTCGTCTTATAAGCCTCCTAGCTAAAATTAGTTTGCAGGATTCTTGTAATTGAAGAATGACAAATATGCAGTGGAGAAGATGCCATGTGGAGATGTATATAAAGTATAAACTGGGAAACCTGTCAGAAATGATAATGCCTTCTTCTGAAAATGTTAGTTTCCTACCTTTCCTGGCAATGCTAGGTGTCAGGCTACAATGCTTGAGTCAGTGCCACTAAGCATTTGTTTTACCTTGGATTGTTACATTGCCTTTTCCGCACAATCACTCCACCACCGCAGCTCCGGGAACAAGGCGAGAAGGAGCTCCAGCTGGACCAGACACCATGCACAGCCGCAACTGGATTCAGCTCCTCCAGGGATCTGCAGCGACCTTTGTGACACCACTGTGGAAAAGACACATTCCTTCATATCACTTGTTGATATAATTGATTCACACCATTCCATAAAATCTTGTTAACATTGAAAAGGTGACATTTTAGCTACAGCAAATTGGCAAGAGTGCCAACTGGTCCCCATAGAGAGAGAGAGGTATGTCTCAAAGCCCTGACTCTATTATAATTTATTCAGGTTTTAGCAATTATTATAATACATTATATGATTATTATAAATAATTATTACCAGGATAAATTATTAGGAATCAGAGGAGGATTGAGGTATTTGATCCCAGGCCAGTTCTAAGATTTGGTGGTCTAGTGGTCCTATACACACACACACACACACACAAACAAACATACTGTTCTTTTCTATATCGAGAATCCTTTTTCTGGCTGTGTTAGCTTTCAAAGACAGTAACCGGATTTGGAAAATATGTAGAATAAAATGAATGTGTATGTAGTTCAGAACCAACTATCTTGGTCCTGAATATTAGCATAGTATGTTTTTGTGATCAAATGAAATCAACAAGACCCCTTCTACTCCACCTTGTTCTGGCCGCACTCAGTGCCATCTAGAAGTGGGATGAAGAGTCGGCTGCAGCTGGTCAAATCTTCATGGCTGACGTGACAGGAGAGGACGCTGCACATGTCCTGCATAGAGCACCATACATTATATGACAAAAGCAATAATGGAACTCCACCAGAAATAGTACAATGTGATTTTAGATAAGGCTCTGTGGGTTAAAGTTCATACCCAAATATTCTTTAGCCCTGCAAGATCAGTTTTTGTTGTACAGGTACATTTTGTGCATCATTTACAGGACTGGACTTTATGAAGGTTGACTAATAGGAGCTTTTCAACACATAACTACACCACCAAAAATGTAAATGTCAATTTAAAGGGATTTTACTAGGACTTTGAAGGTATCTACTATAGCCAGCCACAAAACAGTAAGAAAGACAACAACTGGGCCAAGGACTAAATATTCAAGAGAAGAGTATCTGATAGATGTGGAAATGATAAAAAATCCTACCAGATCATTCCTGGAAAAGGTACAGGCCAGTGCTGAGCTCCCAAATGCGATTTGGCACTGCTCGTTGGCTCCATAATACAGACCAGGCTTTAGGCTTGGTATATTGTCCTCTAGTGCTGGTAAGTCGTTGATGCAGCTTGCTGCGCTACTGCTGTAGAGGGATCAAAGATAAGTCTTCTGATGTCACTGTAAAGCATTTACACACATACACAGGCTTATCCCCTAAAAGAGCAATGATGGTGCAAAAAAAATGCAGCAACTTATAGCAACCAGATATCAATTCAGTAGTGTCAGTGATTATTTGATTGCACTGAGTGATGGTACTTAGGAAGAAATAAGCAGAGAAGGTAGTCTGACTTTACTCTGACTTTCCTAATGTGCAAACTTATCTGGGCAAGTGACCAAGCCAGGTAACTAGCATTTTTTGGAGACCAGCAGAGGCAACCTCGATATTAGACTTCACAATGCAAAGATGATCAATTCACTTGCCTGACACGCAGACGGCGACTAGAGGGATTACTTTTGACTTTATGTAAGGTGTTAATAAAATCTGGTTTTATTTTATGTTTTAAGATGCTGTATCTATGGCACCTCCCTTCTTGTCCCGGTGACAACCATACTCAAGACAGGAAGTGAGGGTCAGTCTCCTGACATAATACTCTCCCACAGGAGACTCTGTCTCACATCGTTCTTTGTGTGATACCTGAGAAAATAAAGGAGCTGCTCACGGCTGCACTCCGACCATGTCAAATGGACGCTGTTATGGTTCCCCTCAGCTGCCATAACGTTTCCACTTCCTCTGCAGCTGTTTTCCGTCCCATCGTGATTTATTCCAAAACTGCAGGAGGAAAAATCAATTATGCCCAAATTGAAATGAAAGTCTGGTGATGAATTCAAAAACATATGTGATATTAATGATGAAATGAGAAGACTTCTGAAATCAGGCCACTGACATTGCTTGCCTGATCCCATATAGACATATTTTAGAATCATATAGAAATGATTGAAGAAACAATGACATTGCGTGTTGAAGTGTGGTGGGATGTATGTTATCAGGACAGAAAATTGTGGGAAATCCCAAATGTAACAGTTGTCAAGAGAACATGAGATGAGGGCAAACTTTTCAATGGGGACATCTTTTTTAGGGAGAGCTCTCCTAAGCTGACTATAACATTTCATTCAATTTCAACTACTTTTCATCCACCAGAAATCACAAATACCATCACAAATTACAGTAATTTCCAGAAAAGCAGCAATCTATCACCCAGGGCTGTTCCTATAATGAGACAGTCTGTGGTGGTTGCCTCAGGCGGCATCTCACTTGGGGGGTCAGTTGTTGGGTGGCGGCCAGAGTGTCCCAGGTTGCTAAGAGCTCTTAGCAACCTGTGATGCTCTGTCTGGCTTCCTGCCCAGCTCACTGACTTCACTGGTTGCCAAGAGCTGAAACACTCTGGCTGGCATCTTGCCCAGCTGCTGGCAACCAGTGACATCGGTGAGCTGAGAGGGATGCCAGACAGAGTTGCTGAACCCAGAATTAGCACCCCCTTGGTAACGAGGCATCCACTGCCAGCATCCAGCCCCCCCC
>NW_017306957.1:438550-468587 GCF_000935625.1 Nanorana parkeri | reverse complement strand
CTAATGAGCATACACCGCCAGCACCCCCCAACAACTCAACCCCCTCCCCCTATCCCGTTAACGAGCATGTACCAGCACAAGCACATAACAAGACAATGATGTGTTACCTGTGCCCAATCTCATGGGCCATAGTGATCCCCAGGTCAAAGCCGGTGTCTTCGGTGATGACACAGCTCCAGGAATATGAGCATGCCCCACCCAGTTGGGTCACCCCTCGAACTTGATTATTTCCATCCGGTAACTCTAGATCAAACCTTCAATAAAGAAAGAAAGTAGAGTGGTTGGTAATAGTGAGTCCTGTATACTGAACGGAAACATGTCAGGAAAGCAACGAGGAGACTGCCCTATCTGAGCTTTTTAGGTCACAGGACCAAGCGTGTACACAGACACAAAATCTATAAGAGTGTCCCATCTTGCATTTGTATTTTGGTTGTCTCTACTTACATAGGAAGTAGGTAACAGTGTTAATTGGTTGGTGATCTCAATACCATATGAATTATTTTGTTAATCAGGCTGATCTCATCTTGGGCCATAGACTGCAGCAAAATAAAATCTATACGGTTACTTGATTACTTAATCCACTAATACAATAGTATAAAAAAAAGCAATAATGTGCAGTATTCAGTAACCCCCCGCCAATCAGATTTAATTTCACTAGAAGCAGAGTTCTGACCAGTTGCTATGGGTTACTGTAACCAGTAATTAAACAAGCATTGATATTAAGCTGTCCTCATGTCATACCTGGTGACGTAGAGGACGAGATCAGCGTGCTGGGGGTCAAAGTCACTCTGAGGATTGATTTTCCTGCTCCATTCACACATACTCATCAGAGATGACGTTAGGTTGGGACTGATCTGGATGCTGGCCTGTTGACATAAGGATTAAGACAATACAATGTGTCTGTACTTCTTTAATGGCAATTCCACCCTCCATTTTTAATGATAATCTTTTTACAGACAGGATTGAAAGTCCCATCAAAACCTCTAAAATGAAGGGCTGCACCTTGATAGCGTTGACAAGTATAGATCAGCACCACCTAGGAACGCAAGTGCCATGTGAAGAGCATCCGCCAGGCTGAAGTTTTACAAATGGAGCCCTAAATGTGTGTTAGTATTTTGTTTTATGGACTTATTAAAGTTAAGCAATAATGGCTGACTGGTAATAAGACAAAGTAAAAACTATGTTACACAGATTTCCCTGTGCCCTCCATGATAAAACATTACCTCTGGCTCAGTGAGAATGATCATCTTGACCAAATGGACGCGGATTGAGGCTCCGAGGGAGACATCTCTCAGCAGCTCTGCCCCCTGCAACATAATATGATCAAACTTTATATTTACCTATTGAAAAACTTGGTTTTGCCAAGTATTAATATCCTTATTAGTAGGGCTCCCTGCTCCCAGACATTATGCTTGAGCTATTGTGCTCTGTAAACAACAGGAATTTTTAGTACAGCAGTTAAAGTATAGGTCTAGCCACACTTTTATTTAATCTTTGCATTGAACAGAAAATATATATATATAAATCCATTATGTGTTTTCTTTAATAAAACCCCCCTGTTATGGGAACCCTTGCTTAGAGCAAACATCCAAATCCCAGATGTCATATTTGCAGGACTGGTTAAAAAACGACATGCCCACAGTTGACTAATGGAATTGGTAAGGGGTAAATGACTGTACATACAATGTTTAGGTTGGTAAGGATATATCTTTCCGTGTCCTCCTGATGAAACTGATAGACGTCATAACCAGCGACCACCAGGAGTTCCAGATGTTTAACCCCGACAGCCGCTCTTTTTGACAGGTGATGGGCTTCGTGGTGTTTTGGTGAATCTACACGGCAGGAAGAAATCGAGTCACTTTACCAGACATACCAGACATATTTTAAATACTGTAATTCTGTGTGCAGGTCAGGCCTCTCAGTGGTATACTGTGTATTGCCGAAACTAACGAAAATCCGTATTTCGTACGAATCCGAATTGAGTTTCGGATACGAATTACGAAATACGAAATAATGGATATTACGAAACGGAATGAAACGAAACGGCGCACAAGTCTATAGTGTAGGTAGACCAAGACACTTCTCAGTCCAAAAGATTGTATGGTAGATACCACCGCAGCCTGTTTAGCCTTCGTACCTGTGTGTGCAATTTCTGCTCTGGACATTATATGAAGGTCTGAAAGTCCTTGTCTCTGCATAGAATGCCTCTTCTTTAGCGGCTGGATAAAGAAATGGTAAAAGTCCGTCGTGATAAACCCACGCTGGGAGGATAAAAGATTAAAAAATGTACAATTATTAGCCAGAAAAACACTACCAAGAACTAAAATGTCCCAATAATTAATCAAAATGCAATCACATTTAAGACACCTTTAAATGGCTGTAAGGCATGATCTCTCAGTCAATATCTTATTTTAGCATACCTTTTATGCTACTGTCATTTGCTGAATCAAGGCCATTTTTTCCTTGTCTGTGAAAAACCCCTACTTTTTTTATGTCCCTGTGCCCATAAACTACCAGGTCCATGTACCAAACGTGTTTTAGTTCCTCTGAGTGGCAAGGAAGGTTCAACTGCCATCATGCACAGGAGCAGGGTTGTCCCTTTAATAAGGCAATTGCCTCTGGTGGCATCCCTTTGGGTCACGTAGGGGGACTGGCCAGAGCATCCCAGCTTGCTAGGAGGTGGATTGGGGCCGTACACAGGCTAAGGACGCTCCTGCATAGGAGCTCTCCTCATGGTTTCTCAGGATCCCAGGAATTTATTAGACTCACCAGCTGTCCGTCACAGAAAGTTACCAGAGATCTCGCCCCATGGGGGTACAGCGCAGTCCCGATTGACCCACAAGACTTTGGGAATTGCATGAGGTGGTGCATAGAAGCATTTAAAACCCGCTGTGCAGTGACAGGCCGGTACTTCTCCTGGAATGTAAAGCTATATTTTCCCAGGTGGGAGTGAAGGGTGCAAAGGGTGGCAGAGCACAGTGGTGTCCAGGATGTATCCTCACAGGTACATGTCAGGTTTGTCAATGCAATGTCAGAGGCTGCAGAGAAAGGAAAATAGTGTCATGTTTCTGGTTTCACAAGGAAAATTCAAAAAGGACTCTGCTCTGAAAAGATATGACATTGTACATATAAGCTGGCTCACAGCTGGCCTGTAGAGAAGTACTAACCTCCATGAGCATGTCTGTTTTTGCAGCTGGCTGCACCCCTCTGGTTTCTGGTCTTTGTGAATTACTCTATGCCCATGACAGCCCAATTTGGTGTTAAAATGTATCTAAAACCAAAAAATCGTTGTTTTTTTATGGACTATGGAAGGGTTAGAATGACTGTTAGTTGTTTTTTTTTTGAGTTAGTTCCCATTATGGAGAGTGTTCCTCACTAGCTTTCCCAGACACACAGCAGGAAGTGAGATAAAATCCCTTCAATGGAAAGGGAAGTTAGCTGTCCCCATAAAAAGATTTTCCCTCACCTCCTCTTCTGGTGACAGCAGTAAAATGCTGGATTTCTCATCACTTTCTGCCGAGATGACAGGAGAAATAGGGTGAATATCCTCAGCAGGGCTCACATTAAAATTTGAGGGGGTTTAATTGTCTCTATCCAAAATTAAAAAAAGTGTGGCTTTAGATACACTTTAAAGAGGAACTCCAGTTATTTAAACGATTAACCCTTACAGTGAGGGTTACAGAAAAATACCTATTGATCTTGCCAGAAATCTTGTGTGCTTGTAACTTACTGTGTATTTAACTAAAATATTCTGTGAACTACAAAACAATTCCCTTTTCCCATGTAATGTAAATGAGGCAAGGGGAGGTTCTAGTAATCCAAAATTAGAACACAGTCTAGTATGACAACACTGCTCCCTCATAGATACACTACAGTGAGTGTTGTCATCCTAGAACAGGAAGTGTATCACTCTCTGGCAGGATTACCAGGTGATAATAAATGAAAAAGAGCCTGCTAAAAGGAAACTAACCACATCTCGGGATTGGTAAGCTGCAAAATATAAATTCTTTGTTTTTGGGTTTAGATACGCTTTTTCAGTGATCAAATAGGTAGGCCTCACGCAGAAAGTTACCAATACCAGACATCTGGAGATCAATGTATCTTATTACTAATGTTTCTATGCTTGGAAATAATAGTAAAGCTTTATACTCAGTACAGGCAATCAGAAATCACCAAATTTCACAGTTGAATAGCTGAGTGGATTCCTAGTCGTGTGTTCCCTTCGCTTACCTGAGATGTTTTCGGTGCCAAAGTATGAGAGGAACCCCTCGGAATCCAGTGTCTTCAGGAACATCTAAAAATATGTAATGCTGGTAAATGCGGGGACTCAGAATTGTAATGTGAATAATAGTTTTATTTTAGGGTTTATATTTTCAGACAAATAGAAAGTGTGTTCCAGCATCACAAGCAGGTATGTTTCATAGACATGTGCGCTGGAAAAAAAATTGGTTTGTTTCAGATTTTACATTATTACGTTTTTTGGGATACAGGTTCAAAGTCAATTTTGGCTTAGGATTCAGATTCCTGTTAATTTCGGATACATTAGTATTTAAAAAACAATTTTCATTGCAGCAAAGTGACATAAGAAAAAACAAATGACATATTTTTAACAGTCCGCAGAAACAATATAAAAAAAAGTGGGGTTCCCCCTAATTTATACCAGACCCTTTAGGTCTAGTAGGAATATTATGGGAGACCCCCAATGCCAAACAAAAAAAAGCAAGTTCCCCTTTAGGTCTGGTAGGATTTTTAAGGGGCAGCTTCAATGCCAAAAAAATGCATGGGGTCCCCCCTAAAGTTCCTTACCAGACCTTTGATCCGAGCAGCAGCCTGGCAAGGCAAGAAAGGAGGGGGACAAGCATGTGCTCCTCCTGCACCATACCAGGACACATGCCCTTGACATGGGGAGGGTGCTTTGCCAGGGGGACACCCCCTGGCAAAGCACCTTGTCCGCTTGTCAATGAGGACAAGGGCCTCTTCCCCACAACCCTGGCCCGGTGATTGAGGGGATCTGTGGGAAGGGGGGCTTATCTGAATCTGGGTGCCCAGATCCCCCCCCCCCCCCCCCCCAAAAAAAGTGTCCATTGATGCAATCCAAAGGTCAATCATGACATCCAGTGATGTAGATCCACATCAATCACGATGAATGACGACCGCCGAATCGCCGAAATAAAAAACACCCGACTTCTGCCGACCCGTCCAATCCCGACAAACTCTAGCCACAAAATTACACACCTCGCCATGAATGTCAACAAAGAGGTGGAGCGAGTCGTGACACCACAACTCGCTCCGCCCATTTGTTGACATTCAAATCAGATCTGTCATTTTGAAGTGGTGTTCATCGGAATCAGATGGGTCGGAGGGCGTTGAGTGTTTCAGGGAGTTGGAGGCCGTCGTTCATTGTGATTGATGTGGATCTACATCGCTGGATGATGTGATTGACCTTTGGATTGCATCGATGGACACTTCTTTGGTTTTTTTAAAGGACTTATAAAAGACTTCTCAATAACTGTATTTTGTTTATTTTCTAATAAAGGACTTTTTCAAGGTGTTGTGCGTTTATTTACTATTTTATTTACTATTTGGTGAATGAATAGTGGTAACAACTACCCCGTACTCATTCACAAGGGGGGGGGGCAGGATCTAGGTGTCCCCTTTATGAAGGGGGGCACCCAGATTCAGATAAAGGTCTGGCATTAATTTTAGGGGGGACCACACACTTTTTTTTTGGCTTTGGAGTTTCCCTTAAAATTCCTACCAGACTTACAGGGTCTGCTGTGACTTTTGAGGGGAATCCCATGCTTTTTTGGCATTCCTAACATTCCAACCTGACCTAAAGGGTCTGGTATGAATTGGAGAGTGAACTTCATGGCTTTTTTTTTTTTCTACTTTGACGTTTACCAACAAATGATATTTAGAAAGAAATTCAGATACGTTCAGATAAATTTTTTTTTTAAATCTAACAGAAACAATTGAAAATATTAGACAGATGTACTGCTGCAATATTAAACAACACGTTACTGCTGAAGTAATACATTTATTTTTTAGAAACCTTTAAATGTGATAAACTGCTTTACATTAAAACTTTTTTTTTAAACAATCAAGTTAAAAGTTTTAAGGCTAACTTTATACACATTTGTTTTAAAAATACAATTTAAGGTAAACTAACGGTAAAAATATGGTACTGGTACTATATATGATAAATGTGCTCTAAAAAAAAATTATATGTGAAATAGTAATGTGAGTTTGACATGTATTTGGCATTTATAATCTGTTTATTTTTTAATGAATTATTTTCAGTTCAATTCTTAACTTTAATGTTTGACTCTCGACTCATATAGTAACCCTTTTGAGGTCAAAGTTTGAAAGACAAATTTGAAAGCAGGGGTCATATTCCAATACTCTGCTGTACAGCATTAAATGTAAAACACACACAAAAACAAAAATCCTTATTTTTAAATAATATAAACTTGTACCTCAGTGGTGTCCCACAACGCACAGGCCCCAGGGGAGAGCACAGCAAGTGCAAGCAGTACCAGTACAAACCGGGTCATAATTTCCAGAAGGGATGATGGTCCGTGTATTGTTGATGTGATGTTTTTAAGCAATGGATGATACCGAGGCCCAGTAAAAAAAGAAAAGGATATTCAGTGGTTGATTAATGACAGAGCTAGAGGGAGGGGATAAGTAGAGTAAGCAATATAAGGGCAGAGGGTTAGCCACAGTTATCAGTAGCTTGCACAACAAGCTGAAATGGTTTTTAGGTAGAAAAAGGGATTAGTCACTTTTTTTAGTCTCAAATTTCAGGAGTTTAATCCAGTTATCCTCTTCTATGTACTTAGTATTTTTCTTGGCTTTTTTTTTTTCCATTTGTCGCCCACTCTATCTTGATTATTAACTTTTTTGTCTTGTTGACTTTTATTTCCCCCAGAATTTCTTCTTTTCTTTATGTGGTTTCTCAATATTTCTTTTCCTTTTAACAAGTTAAAAATTAATTATTTAAATGTATAAAAGGACACTGAAATACTGTGAATGTACAGTATAAAAGGGCACCTAAAAATACTCTTAGATATCTAAAGTAAATGCACTTTTTTTTCACCCCCCCCCTTTTAAAGAAAACTCATATGAGAAACAATTCATCCAATACACATATTTATGAAGGTATGTTTTCTCTCAATATTGCCATAGTTGTGTTTTGTTGTTCTCAAGAAAATATTTGTAGGTCATTTACCCAAAATTCAGTGGGGACATCTGACTGTGGTCATCTTTGGAGGACTAATAGAAATGATCAATGTATTTTGAAAATAATTTGTAGTATGTAAGTGTAAACAAAGCAATAAAAATAAAATGTTTGTCATAGAAACTGGTTTATCTTTGCTTCAGCCGTACCAGCCTGAAGTGTATAGCCGAACAGTGTTCAGCTCACTTCACTTCAGGTTGGTCATTCACTCCATTGCCTACGGCAGCTTAGTGAATAGACCCCTTTGTTTTTTTAAACAACCACTTGGTTTTGTTTACCATCAGCTGGAAAGTTGTAATTTGAAAAGATGTATTATAAGGTAAGACACAGTTTAGAAAACTTTATAAATTGCACCAAAAAATACAAAAACTAGGGCTGTGGAAATTAAAGATTAATTTCTCGATTAATCGTTAAACTTTTTGATCGATTAAAATAATTTTGATCACTAATGAAAACACTCACCTCTCCGCCGGCTTCCGGGAGTCCCCCTTTCCCAATTGGCTCAGTCGGCTAACGAAGAGGGGGAGGAGTCCGGTGACTACGATGTCCGTGACGGCTAACAAAGGGAAGGGGGAGGAGTCCGGTGACGCTGATGTCCGTGACGTCACCGGACTCCTCCCCCCTTCGTTAGCCGACGGAGCCACTTGGGCCGGTGAGTTTGCCCAAGAAACTTTCTACACGAGTGCCAGCCAAGGCATTGGCCTATACACATACAGCACAGCAATGAAGTAATAAAATGAACTAGGATCACACTAATCCAGCACGTTATTATTCTGAGTTGCCCCACTCAAGCGGCGGCCATATTGAGTGGGGCACGTGAGATTAATAACGTGCTGGATTAGTGTGATCCTAGTTCATTTTATTACTTCATTGCTGTGCTGTATGTGTGTAGGCCAATGTAGTTGGATCTGTATGTGCGTTATAATTAATCGATTAAAAATAAATTTGATTAATCGAACACGAAAATTTTTATCATTACCAGCTGTAACAAAAACAAAAAACAATCAACCCAAAACCTCATCAATATAAAAACACAGTCAAGTGTCAAAATCAAACAATCAATACATAGGGACCTTTATGTTTATTTTTTATGAATCGGGTAATTAAGGTTTCCATATTTGTATAAAATGTAATATATTAAATATTTGATGTGCATTTGCTATAAAGTGCAGCGCACTGTTGTTTAATGTATTGTTTTAGATTATGCTGTTCAGGATGTCATCTGCATGTAGATGGATCTCTGTACAGTTATGGAAGCTTTTAGGGCCCTTTTTTTTATAATTTTCTTTTTGCATATCTGTAACGGGTATAGCTAGCTTTTGTTTTTATTAAAGTAACTTAATGGAACATTAACTCCTCCTTTTACACAGGTGGAATCTCCGCTTTGCTGGGTTCATTCTGAAAATAAAAAATGTTGCAATTGCTGGAGGATGTGTTCAGAATGTTTAGTATGTTACAATTATTTCCAAAAGTAAACAATACCTCCGGTAACATACAACCTCACAGGCAAGCTCTACAATCCGGGCAACATCAATAACAAGACAGGGTCCTATCAATGAACATCATAAAAATACAAACAAACTTACATAATATCAGCTCATGTGTACTAGTTGTTTGTTTTCCTGATTGTGAAATATTTCTCCTGCACTGAATGATGCCAAACTTTCTGCACCAACTGAAAGCAACTTTTCTTAGCAAAGGGATTGGATGGGTAGAAGTCAGTGCCTGGTCATACTGCATACTGTACAAAAGTAGCCACCCTCCAGAAGGAAGGACAGTGACAGCACCAATTCAGAGATGATTTGAGAATCTACAGCCGAGTGATACACAAATAAGATACATTTCTTTTAATAGTTAAAGTGACATTAAACCCTCAGATTATTTAACATAAACCAATACTGTAATGTGCGCCTTACTGTAATCCATGGTCGTTTCCCTTCTCTTTGCTGCTCTTCCTTTTAAATCTGTATCTGTTCTCATGCTGGGCAGAACTTCTGTTTTGCAGCAGACTGCCTTGTCTCTGGAATGGATACACGGTGTCTGTATATAGGTTTGCAACCTGAGCCAGCACTACAGGAAGAGGCAGTCAGCTGCAAAGGGAAGTTCTCCCCCAGCATGAGAAGACATGAGGATTTAAAAGGAAGAGCGGCAAAGAGAAGGGAAACAACCATGGATTACAGTAATGCACACATTACAGTATTGGTTTATGTTAAAAAACCTGAGGGTTTAATGTCACTTTAAGGTACTTGAATATATTTTTAAGATTTAACTCCTGGTGCAATTATCCAGAAGGCAATAGGGAGTAGGGATGCACCGATACTGATACTAGTATCGGTGCCGAAGCCGAGTATTTGGGTAAGTATTCGTACTTGCCCAAATGTTCAGATGTCTAGCCTGATACTTTCGGTTGTAGGAAGCCAGGCAGCGCGCCATTTAACACTGCCCAGCTTCCTGATTGGCCGGGAAGCCGGCTCCATGCTCTCTCGTCACTTGTGTAATGACGCACTGCCCGGCTTCCTGATTCATTGCAAGCTGGCCAATCAGGAAGCCAGTCGCCGTTGGATGACAGGGCACCCAGCTTTCTGATTGGTCGGGAAGCCGGCTTCATGTTCCCTCGTCACCTCATGACGAGGGAGCATGGAGCCGGGTTCCCGGCTAATCAGGAAGCTGGGCACCGTGTCATTACACAGCGCCCGGCTTCCTCATTGGCCAGAAAGCTATGATATTTTCTGGCCAAACTGGAGATCAGGAACCAAAAAACAGGCAAAATTGCCCAAACTGGAAAAATAGAGCAAAGCCATTTCTACATTACGGAGGGCAAGGAAGACTCCTAGTGTATATATGCATCACTTACTAGAGTAACCTGGACAATTGTTTTCTTTTTTACAGCAAAATTCAGATTTCACCACTTTTTAAATGTGGCACAAAATAGGAGAACTGAAAATAATGGTTTAAAAAAACTCCCAATCTCACAATGGTGCATTGAGGGATTTAGGGATTAAAAGGGACTAAAACGAAATCTTAATTGTCAAATATGCTTTTATTAAATTAAAATAAATAAATACATACATACATAGTGAACAAAAGAGGCTAATGGACCAGGTCTTGTAATTCAGTTTGGTTTGAATCTACTGTGTAATGCAAAAAATAGCAGTATAGTATAACAGCCACTAGATGGTGACAATTTACAAGAGTTTACTGTCCTCTATAGTCAAGCTATTAGTCACAAGCAAATCATAGTCTTTATTTTATTTATTTGCTTTCTTCCTATTTTCCTTACTCGTCTTCTTTCCTTCCTTCTCCACTCCCTCCGCTCTTTCTTTCTTTCTTTCTTTCTTTCTTTCTTAATCTTGCACTCTTTCTTTCTTATTTCCTTAATCTTGCACTCCCACTCTTTCTTTCTTATTTCCTTAATCTTGCACTCCCTTCACTCTTCCTTTTTCTTTCTTTCTTTCTCTTTCTTTCTTTCTTTCTTATTAACTAAATCTTTCACTCCCTCCATTCTTTCTTTTTTTTTCTTTCTTTCTTTCTTCCTTTTTTTCTTTCTTTCTTTCTTTCTTAATCTTTCACTCCCTCCACTCTTTCATTCTTATTTTCTTAATCTTTCACTCCCTCCACTCCTTATTTCCTTAATCTTTCACTCCCTCCACTCCTTATTTCCTTAATCTTTCACTCCCTCCACTCTTTCTTTCTTATTTCTTTAATCTTTCACTCCCTCCACTCCTTATTTCCTTAATCTTTCACTCCCTCCACTCTTTCTTTCTTATTTCCTTAATCTTCCTTAATCTTTCACTCCCTCCACTCTTTCTTTCTTATTTCCTTAATCTTTCACTCCCTCCACTCTTTCTTTCTTTGATCTTTCACTCCCTCCGCTCTTTCTTATTTCCTTAATCTTTCACTCCCTCCACTCTTTCTTTCTTATTTCTTTAATCTTTCACTCCCTCCACTCTCTTTCTTTCTTATTTCCTTAGTCTTTCACTCCCTCCACTTTCTTTTTCTTTCTCTTTCTTTGTTTTTTTCTTTCTTTCTTTCTTTCTTTCTTTCTTTCTTTCTTTCTTTCTTTCTTTCTTTCTTTCTTTCTTTCTTTCTTTCTTTCTTTCTTTCTCTTTCTCTCCACTCTTCCTTCCTTCCTTCTTTTATCTTTAACTCCCTCCACTTTGTTCCATTCACCCCTTCCTTCTTCTTTGAGGATATCATTTCAAAAATGTTTTTTTTTTACTTTCACAATTAGCCTGTGGTAATGAAATTTGGCTTGTGTTATTCCTTGTTCACACCATATCCTTAGACCTGTTTTTCTGCACCTGATGAATGCAGGTCATATAGAAACCAATTGTTTTCTATGTGTCCTATTCACACTACAACTGAGCATTAAAATGCATGGATACCTGTATCTCTGCACATTTTAATGCACATTATGGTGTGAATGATTGAGATGTGAACTGGCTTTGGCCTCCTCTCGTTGCTCCTGATGTCTCCTCCTCTTCCAGAAGGGCAATCTGTGTCTTGTAGTTCCTGAGCGACTCAGAGGTTGCAGTGGTGAAAACTGATTTATAGAAGCTTTTTTTTGGTGTGGGAGTTTACATGCTGTAAACAGGTTGAGCAGTGAGGAGTCAGGTTGCTGCTGCTGGGTGGGTGAGGATAAAAGAAGGTTAATTGCTTTTACTTAGCAGGACCTCTGTCTGTTCATTATCCACAAGGACAACTTTTTTTTCTGTTTTTTCGATGCATTCAGCATTTGGAGCACAGAGGCTCCTCTGATTACACAATGACATCAATTTGGCCCTTTAGCTTCCTAGAAAGTCTATTGATCAGATCGCAGCATCTGAATGGCTCAGTCTAATTGGATTTTTGAACCTGCTTATTGGTTAGCATGGAAGTTCAATAATAACTACTTCTGCCTTACAACATTGGGGTCCTGGAATTACCCGATATCTTAAAAAAGCACGCAGGGAGAGAAAGGGAAGGTTCTAGGAGGTCAGTTAGACCCTGTTGGATGCACATGTGCTGACAAGGAACATTCTGGCATTTGAAATGGCAGAGGGATGATGATGCATAAGTATGCTACTTCTCTGTATTTTTGCCCCCCCCTGACCCCTCACCTTCAATCCCGGGATCCGCTGCCCCATCTGCGGCCCGGGATCGGGGACGGGAGGGCGTCAGGAGGAAGAGGAAGGGAGGACAGCTCCTTGCTGACCTCCCTAGTTTTTTTTTTTATTTCGGTAATTTTTCCTTAATATAGTAAAAAATAAAAACCCCCGTGGTGATTAAATGCCACCAAAAGAAAGCTCTATCTGTACCTAAAAAATTGTATAAAATTAATTTCAGTACAGCGTTGCATGACGGAATAAATGTCAGTCAAAGTACCGCAGCGCTGAATACTGAAAAATGGCCTGGATGGGAAGGGGGTTTAACACCGCGGATGTCAACTGGTTAAATTCTTAATTACGAAGTTCTGTGAACAATGATTTAGGAAGCCAACTACAATAAAAACCGTAAACTTTCTTTTTGGCTGATATCTTATGCTATGCGATAGCAATGAGCTGAGAACTCTCTCTAGCAACTAATCTGAATATCTCTGTATCTGATAAAACAACAATTCTTCATATTCATTGTCAATAATTGAATTTTCAGGATTAAAGTAGTTGAAGGCAAAGTCCTGATTAAAGGAGAACTATGAGGTGAGTGATTTCCACTCACCTCATAGTTCTAGCCGACCTCTGACAATGAGACTGTCACAGGTCGGCTCAGTAGATTGGGAGGTGAGCGAACACATACCGGGTTCGCTCACCTCTCGATCCTGTCACGGCTCTCTGCCGTGACAGGGGGAGGGCTGGATTCCCCTCTCCCCGCTCCGATCTGCCAGCGCTGACTGGCGGAACGGACGGGGAGGGGGCGGGTACAGCTGGCTCTGCCTCTAGATAGGCAGAGCCAGCTGTCACTCACGCAGCTGGGCGGATCCCGTCATCTACGTCGGGATCCGCTCCGGCTGCGGCGTCTCTGAGCGGTATACTGAGCGCTATACTGAGCTTAGGGTAACGGGAGGACGCTAGTTTGTGTCCTCCCGTTACCCTAAGGAGAACTATGGGGAAAAACACTGACCCCATAGTTCTCCTTTAACACAGGAACTGAAAGCAACCCACCACAATAATGTTAAGAACATCCTAACAATATGTACATGTCTATGGCAGAGACAATTGTTTTCTCTGTAGTAGGAGTTGATGTTGCCTAACCACTGTTCTTGACAAAGCAATGTGGAATACATGACAGTATACAGTATGTCCCCACTGTGTCAGGCACATTAGGACGCAAGATCCTTTGCTGCAGAGAGTGATGTGAATGGCTCAGTGTCCTCTGTAAAGCACTGCAGAATATGTCAGAGCTATATAAATGTAAAATTATAGCGTGCGACTGTGTTGGGGAGCGTAAGCTCCTCTGGTGCAGAGACTGATGTAAATTGTTCACAATTTTATGTACAGCACTTCAGAATATGTCAGAGCTATATAAATGTATAATAATAACAACAATATGTAACTGGTGGGGCATTAGTGTGTAAGCTCCTTTACTGCAGAGACTGATGTGAATAGCTCAGTGTTCTCTTTACAAGACTGTGGAATGAATAAGAACTATATAAATGTATAATAATAAAAGTGTGTGACAATATACGTGTGTGAGCTTGTTTTTTTTGCAGAGACTGATTTCAAGGACTCAATGTTCTCTGTATAGTGCTGTGGACTATGTCAGAGACATATAAATGTGTATTAATAAAAGTGTGGTGCTGTGCGGGGATGCTAGAGTGTTAGCTCCTTTAATGTAGAGACTGAAGTAAATGGCTTAGTGCTTTCTGTACAGTGTTGTGGAATATGTCAGAGCTATATCAGTGAATACAATTAATAAAATAGACCATCCCACCAGGCAGAAACCAGTATATGCAATTTTGACTGGCCAGGAGGTGGTGCAACAGGACTGGTAAAATATAAGTACCCCGGTGAGAAGTGGGCAATCAATTCTCAGCAAGAGCAAGAAAAAAGAGAGAGAGGAAAAAAAAGCACAGAACGTAACAAAAGAAGAAAAAGTGTAATTCAGAAAGCATCGTCAATGGATAAAAGAAGCATTGAAGGAGGGAGAGAGAGCCTTCATGTCTTTTGCAGGGTCCTTCACTCAATATTACATTGAGTCCACAGACCTCCTTGCTGGATATATATAGATATACTAGCTGTACATGTCAGGCAGGTGATGCTGGCAGGCTAATGCGGGCTTCTCTTCCATTTCCTACAGCCTGGAATTAAAGCACTTTATTAAAGTGCAGCAGTCTGCCTCAGTCCATTTGCAGGACATGAGAGGAGGGGACACTCCACTGGCTGCACTGCTGCCCTCATCAGCAGAATCAGGGGGGACAAGTAAGAGGCAAGACTCAAACATTTTCTAATTTTGGGAGAGAAAACTTGATGCTGTGTCCCCATCTGCCAGCTGGAAGTCTCTGCTGGGATGCCATTTTCGGATAAAGAAAGAAGCCTTCAGGGGATTTACAAGTCTACCATCCACCATCATCACCACCAGCATCACCCAGGGGACAAGAGGATGTGCAGCGAGTGCTATACCAACCAGACCTTCGTCTACGATGATGGCAGCACCCAGAAATACACTTCCAGGTAAATTGTCTCTGTTTTTGCCCTCACCAGGGAGGAGACTATAGGTCCAGTTTTCTTATCAGTTTTATTGACTCACTCAATTACCCAAAAAGATCAAAAAGCTTTTGTGTTGTTTTCCATTCAGACATGACACAACAAAAACAAACCTGTTCACAAAGCCTGTGTCTTTAGAGGTTGGGTTCACCAGTAAACGGTGTCACTTTAATTCCAGATTTAGGGGTAACACATTTCTAGGTAGTTGTGTTGCCTGAAGGCAAAGATACCGGCAAAAAGTTTTGGTTAATCCAAACATTTGCATCATGTGGATTAAAGATAGATCCAAAAATGCTTTTTTTTTGGTTTAAACAGAAAACTGTCATTAGAGAAACATTAAATCTGCCATTGTTGACCTCTCCTCCTGAAAATGCTAGTTGAATTGTCGTCTTGTTGCCCTCCGCTATACTTCAGTACTTTGAGTCACTGATCCATAACAGGTATGCACGATCAGAACTTTCGACTTTCCTATTCTACATATTTGTTGAGGGTTAGAATAACAGCCAGATAACAAGCATTTTTAGATAGTGGTCAGCAATGGCTGCTCCGGTATGTCTTTCATCACAGGTTTGAAATCTCACCTCTATCTTAAATGCCGAGCATTCTGCATGCAAAACACTTCATTTTTAGAAATAAAAAGGTGGTTCCATTTCAATCTTACACACGCGTCTCCCACATCAGATCTGGGGATATGTGCACAATATCATCAAAAGTATTGTCTGTTCTTACAGAATGTATATTTAGTTTCCTTCCAAGATCTGACCTCTATGTGTGATGCGGTTAGTCAATTAATCAATCAACCATTAATCAACCATTTAATAATTGTCAGGAAATAGTAATCCTTTATTATCTATTAGCAGTTTTCCATTAGTACCTCCTGTCCTGGTGTAACAAAACTCTTCTTTAATATTTAAGACATGTCCCCTACATAATAGTACACATTTTTGTTTGTGATATTTGTAAAAATATCTAATACTGTAAGTTATCCAACCCCTTACCACTAAACATGAATTGTGCATTCAGCTTGTATACAATAACATTACATTTCTGCATAGATTCATATTCAAAATGCTACCTTTATGTAACGAGGCATATTTTAATCTGTTCAAACTTATTTGACAATGATATGGTAATACATTAATCTGCGCTAATGGAAGCAAATCAAAAGCATCAAGGGTTTAAAGCTGCTACACAAAGGCTGGCATGTATACTAAGGATTATTTGACAATGAGCTTCTATTAGGGGTAAAAGCATGGTTCACACACTGGGGAGCTGTATTGGCACTGGGGAGCTGTATTGGCACTGCCCTCCCATACAGTCATGTATGCAACTGTAGTGCTGCATATGAAAAAACTAAAGACATGTATATTAAATTAACTTTAAAGCCACCATGAATGAGCTAAAAAGCTGAAAATAAAATTCCTGACCTCTGGATCTGCAGGCACTGAGAAGAAATTCATCTTCACTGAAAAAAAGTGTATCTTCACTGAGCTGAATAAACTGGATTGCTGATGCGTTTAATCAATAAAATGGTTTGTTGGGGTGCAGACAGTGGTTTTTATTGTGGATTTGGGTTACATTGTCCTTCTTAGAATTAGTTAGGAAAGTTGGAGATTTCTTAGGTGACAAAACAGCATAGACGGAGTAGGGTAGTCCTCAATGCCAAGAACAAGAGAAAATCCTACGGCTCCTCTATGTGTCCCTAATAAATAAAAACTCTCTCTGCTCCTATGGTTAATCACCAATGCTGTCACGTTAAAGGGGGAGGAGTGAGTCACATGCTCTCCCATACCCTGAAGTACAGTCTATAACTTGACTTTTCTGGGTGAATGGAGCAGCGGGGGAGCAAAAGGAGAGTGAATCTGAGCAGTTTGGAGGACCATTATTATACTCCATTTCCAGAATGGACCACATCATTGCAAGTTACCTCTCTCTACTATATTTAGGATTCACCCTCTCCTGGAAGAAGAAAGGAGGGGACGAGGACCTGTGATCAGTGCTGGTGCTGCCACTAAGCAAATTAGGCAGACGCCTAGGGCGCACTGCTGCCTAGGGCTCAGCCTCGATCACTCGCCCCCTGTGGCAGCCCTGTCTATTTCAAATTGCAAAAGCCAATAGCAGGCTGGCTATTGCATCCACCCACTGAGCAGAGGAGCGGAACTGAGAGGCAACTTTCTCTCTCAGGTCCGCTCCTCTGTCAGTGGGTGGGTTTTCAATTGCCAGTCTGCTTTTGGCTATTTCAAATTAAATTACATCCACCTGTCGCCTGCAGAAGCTAACCTGCAGGAGAATGGGGCCACCCGCAGGGGAAGGGAGGATTGGGGGTTGCGCGTCGGGAGGCGCTGGGGGGGTGCAGTAGCTGGTCTTGCTTAGGGCACAAAATAGTCTAGCACCGGCCCTGCCTGTGATGTCACCACACTAGACCAAAGACACCTGGAAAAAAGTATGCATATTTTTTTCTTTCATTGGTACAGGGTGTGCTCCAGTGATAGGTTAATAGGGATAGGACCCAAATGAATCTCCTGGATTCAAATGTAACTGTAACAATTAAACTATCCCCCTTACGTTGTACCCTAATGCTGCCTATACATGTATTAACCCAACAGTTCAATAAAATGATTGCCACTACCTTTTTGATTGCTCTGAACCAGTCTTGCCAGATTAAATTACAAATGGAAGCAGTCGGATGGGTTGAAAATGTTAAATTATGAAGTATATGAAGCAATCAGACAATGGGGATCACTTGTCATACATCCTATCTACTTTTTGTTTATTTTTCTGATCTGAATCTGTTGACGTTGAAGGTGTTCTGACTGATACATGTAAATTGGCATCAATTGACCCTTTTAGAGATTTAATATGATTGGATGAAGTGATCGATCTTATATTGATGTGTCTATGGCAATCATTTTAACCCCTGTTGTGGTCCTGAGACATGAGCAGCAGTGCCAAAAGATAACAGCTCCAAGCCAAGATCAAAGATCTTCCAGAGCTAACAAATGAACAATCTGCGTCAGCTGGGGTCTACAAATGCAGGATCTGTAGTTGAAATTTTATTACCTGCAATCTGTTCTCTACTGACATAAAGTCATGTTTTTTAGAGTGAGCTAATGTGGAGATTTAGATAACTCACTCAGTTAATGGGAGAATGTTCTGTCACCATGATGTCAGATTGAGGACGTATCCTTGTTACATCCAAAAAGCAGATAGGATGTATGGTGTTTGCCACTTACATCATTCCAGATTCCCATGATTGCAAGCCCTTATCGGACTGACTAGAATGGCCTAATGGTAGAGCCGCCTCTGTCCTAGACTGTGAGTGCAGTGGATGGGCCAGGTGTACATCATCCTTGCCTAGGCAAGGAATAAGGAAGTGAACCATAGTAAAATAAAAAGGACCTTGCCGCTCCCTGTCCACAAAAAATACCTCTAAACAGGGAGAGGGGAAGACTAGGATGTTGTTCAGTCCTATACTTGAGTAAAGTTCTGCTTTAAATGTTTACTGTTGACGTTAAGTTGAAAGATTATCATAACGTGTTAATAGCTAATTCATTTTAAGGATGAGGTTAAGGATTAAAGAAAGAGCTAATGTTTTATTTTAGGGATTAGGTTTATTTTTTAGGCTTGTGTGGAGAGCTAAGTCTTAGGGTCAGTCTAAAGTTGTGGTGCCCTAATCCCTTGAAGTTCTCACCACAGAAGACTAATATAGAGCAGAACAAGTACACAAATAGTAAAAATAAGATCTAGCTTATATAGAGCAGAACAAGTAAACAAATAGTAAAAATAAAATCTAGCTGTATGTGTCCCCACAAAAATTCAGGCACAGCAAGGCAATTCACTACCTTCTCCTAGCTAGTAGGTGGAAGCAGAGCCATAGCGAGCTCTTTTTGTGCCTGAGGCAAGAACAGAAAATTGTGCAAACCCCCCCCCCGTTTTTTTTGAGGAAAGTAAATAAATAACAAGGAAATTCGTTAATTAAATTAGAACTGTTTATGGGGTGATAGAGACAGTGCAGGGTAGCAAAAGGGATTTTAAGGGGGTGATGGGGATAGAGCATGGGGACATGGAGTGATAAGGTCAGCGCAGAAGAGAAAATTGATTTTTAGGGGTGATGGGCACCGAGCATGGGGGACATGAGGTTATAGGGACAGAGAAGGGGAGAAAAGGATTTTGTTTAAGGGGTGATGGGGATAGAGCAGGTTATGGAAGGAAATACACCCAATGCGTTAGCATTGATGTTCCTCTTGTGATCCAGATCAGTGCATTTGTATCTTTGCCAAAAATCATGAGATTCCCTGAATTTAAGTGCTAACTACACGTACAGTATACCTATTGCTTACTTCATGAGGGGATACAGCAGGTTACTGCAGAAAATTCTCCCAATTTAGTTAATTACCAGGTCTCCTTAATACTCCCGCTGTATGTCAATCCCACGTGACCATACACAAGTCTGAACCGAGCGTGAGCGTCACAAGAACGTGGCGATACCACTCTCTGCCGACCTGTGACAGTCTCATTGTCACAGGTCGGCTAGAACTATGAGGTGAGTGAAAAGCACTCACCTCATAGTTCTCCTTTAAAACAAGAGCCACTCTAGTTGCTAACACAGAGTATTTTATAAGACCCTTTTGGAGGGTGTCCCGAAGCCAGCCCCTAGGCAGGCGTGGGCGGGCAAACGGGCGGAGGATGAACCTTTAATTACCTATCACCGCCCAACTCCAAATTAATAATGTAACTTGATTTTCAACCTCAGGTTTTATGACTTTTATGAGAGAATGCGCGGGGCCCTGGGGTCACCCCCTCTCCAGACCTGATTGTTGATATAAAATGTCCACTCCAAATATATGGAGGGCCTGGTGCCATGCCTTTTTACGACAGCCATAAAAGGCTTAGCAGAGATATGTTTGAATTTCCCTCGGACTGGGCAATAAAAGATCATAGCCACAGCATCTCTTCTGTGGAATGTGGAATGTGGTGGGGGCCTGTCACATCACTAAATGAAGGCCTGCAGGTGCTCTGAACTGGGGCACAAACACATTCTATTTTTAATATTCAGACTCAGACCCCCTTATCGTCACACGTGCATCAGCCAATAAGTGAGGCAATCAGCACTGCAGCCACCCTCAACTCCTCCCCTCCTGGGAACCAGCCAATACGCAACAGTGCTGCGTGTGTGTCCGCTGGTTTGCCTCTATTGGTAAACTGATGTGATCAGCACTGCAGTCGCTCTCAACTCCCCCCACACCTGGGGACCAACCAATAAGGGCAGAGCTGCACGTGACTGAGATAGTAATGTGAGGCGATCAGCACTGCATCCAAATCCCAAAGCACCCGCTCACCTCTTAACCCCCCTGGCAGCAGGTCCAGGTCCGACCCTGGCTGTGCCCCCTTGCAGGTGCGCCCGGGGCGAGTGCCTCACTTACCTCACCTTTCCAATGGCCCTAGGTGAAAGGCTGCTGAAGATTGCTCTGTCCCTTGTAATCTTGTACTGGACAGGGAGATCAGGGAAGCCGAGCGGAGAGAGTTGGAGTCAGCTATTTGTAGACATAATGACTGTTAGTGTTTGGGCAATAATGTAAAGAAATACTTTGCTGGCAATATATATTTGTTTGATTTCGATTTATTATTGAAAAAAGGTGTGAGAGTTTGTTACCACTTAAAGCTGGCCATATACTATGCTTTTTTTTCTCATTTAGCCCTGCAGGCTGAGCGAGAGAAAATGCTTCATTGCTAATTGGCTGTTGGGCTTTTGGCGAACAGAGGGGTTTCGAAAAGGCCACATACTGGTTGAATTTGGGTCATGTAGTAATTTCGGCAGTGTATGGCCAGCTTTAGTCTGCAGCTGGAGGGTCTCAATTTCCCCAGACCCGGTATGAAATGACCCTTTATTGTCCTCTGCTCCTTCAGTCTGGCAATTTAGACCCTCGACAGCTGTGGATTCAGCAGTACCTCTGTCGCAGGTCATGTGACCACCGTCAACGGCATCAAACAAGATGCCTCTTGCCACCTACAGGGTCGCATAACACAGAGTATGGGGGCCCAGCAGGATGCGGCTCTCAATGTGCCCTCGGGGGTATCACAAAACACGCAGAAAACAAAAACGGTTCATAACAAGCAGAAAGTAGCTGCTGTAATCCTGGAGGAATGGGAGTCAGCAATGAGAAAAATCTTATCGTCAGCACAAAAAAATATCTCTAGTGACACTCATCAGGACCTCAAAGAGGACTGAAAATAACGAGCTGGAAGCTGCTTGGGGGCACAAGGGTGAGGGGGTTCCTGCAAAGCCAGCTGGCACTAAACATTGCACCGACAGGAAACATTCTCAAGAACCTCAATCTGTACTTGGTGATTCAATTTATAAAAGTCTGACATAATCCACCTGAATCTTCTGATTGGCTTTGCAAAAATGACCATACAGTATTTTACGTACAGTCAAGCGTAACGCAGCAAATGTCTAAATACGCAACAAGACATGCTATGCACAGGAATTGACATACTAAAAGATCCATAATGTAACACACATAGGAACTTATATATCAAACATATTCATATCCAGACATGGTCATGTAGCTAGATTCAACTGCATTCAATGGCCTTCATCCCTTTCTTTTATCGTATAAATATACCGTTTTCTGGCCACTGGCACAGAATATTGGAGGAAATTTTAGGCTGAAATCTTCTTCTGCCGTGAAGCAGATATGTGTAAAAATCAACATAGAGCAGTGTAGACAGGCCGCTGATATGCATTTGTGTTCAATGTGTTTGCCATGCATCCACAGTGACTTGTAGGGGGCAAATAAAAGCAAAGCACAAAGCTCGTATATTCTAGCCTTGATAGATGAAGTGCTATATAAAGCATGGCGGTCCATTGTTATAATCACTGATGAGCCATTAGAGAACAGCACACGGAAAAACACCTAGTGGACGTCATCGAATGTAGGAAAAATGCGGGTAATACTGCTGCAGCCTAGAATCTAAACCACAGCAAAATCCACATGTTGAAAAACATCTGCAAAGTACAGGTGAAAGTGTTCCAAATCCATACAGTGAATCCTAACAGAGTTTTAAAGTAACATTAAAGGGCTTACCTTAAATGATGCCTTTTGATCCAATCATCTTCTTGTTTTCAGTAGTTTTTAGGAGTACCCCCAGTTCTGGTGCCGCTCTCTGATCCAGCGCAGACTGCTGTCTCTTCCTGTCCATTCCTTTCCCACGGAGTCTGTGCGGGTGCACGTTGCGTGCAGTGCCTTACTCTGTGTCTCTCTTCTTCTCCCGGCAAAAGATCTGTATTGTGCATGCGCCCACCCCATGATCCTTTGCAGCCGCCCGAGAATTTTCAGATCTTCGGGACTTGAGACATAGGTAAGTTTAAACCTATTTGGTTCTTTTTTTTTATTTAAATGTTTTTGCATATATCTACTGCTTGCTAGCAGTAAATTTATGCAAAAACATGCAAGGGTTTAACCATTTTGTACTCTATCCAAAATGAAAAAAAAACAAGTTTTGACTTGAAATTGATTGGACCTAAGCAATACCATGAAAAATTGACCTTTTGCCTGTAATTGCAGTCCACTTCCGGATATGTGAGGGTGTCTTTTTTTTTTTGGAAAGACTAAGAGTTTTATTAAGTTTTATCATAAACATTCAGTGTACAAACAAGTGCATTTGGTGTGTCACATTGCGCATAAGAGGACAAAATTACAGCAAGACATATCAAAGTAGGTCTGAAACAGTGGGGAATTAGTAAGTATAGGATGGGCAAGTCGATCACCGTTAGGGCATATCAGGCTGCCAAAGGGGCAGTAACTAGTGATCAATGTTTTATTATAGCCCAAAACCCCCATAATCTGTAAATAGAGGTATCTACTTGGTGCAAACTAAGTAACACATTACAAGAAGAGAAAACAGAAGGTGAGATGAAAAAGAGAAGCAGTGAGAAAAAGAAAGGAAGAGAAGAGAGGGGGTCAGAAAAGGTGTGGATGAAGGTCATGAGTCATGTGAGGGTGTCTAAGTACTCCTGTACCTACATCAGAGATGTATATCTGTTATATGAGATTTCAGGCACTGCTGCCCCTGACTGCTAGTCTCAGGAGATTTGGAGTGAGATTTGGTGATGTCACTCACTGTAGCTCGCGGTATATTTTTAATATGTGTTTGTTTAAAGGAGAACTACGGGGTAAGTGTTTTTCCTCAGGGTCACGGGAGGACATATACCAGCTTCCTCCCGTGACCCTGAGGAAAAACACTTACCCCGTAGTTCTCCTTTAAACAAACACATATTCAAAATGGCAAAATTGCTCTGGCCCCCAGGAACTAAAAACTTTTCTGAAGCTGTGTCACTAAGGGGTTAAGCTGTGAGCTCCAAGTGCACACTTCTCCTTTCTGAATCCCGGTACTCTCTCTAGGACTTCGTGTGCATGGTGGGTATCTTATATGGACAACTTTTATTTTTAATTACAATCTATCTATAATCTACGACCATCTGTATAAATTCAAAATGTTTTTAGTTATGAATAGAGTTGGGAAGTTTTGAAACCTCTGTCAGGATTATACTGATGTATGTGTCCCCGCTAGGGATATTCGCCCTAAATATTAGTTTGGGTGACCATTGTCACTAGAACAGAAAGTGATGAGAAATCTAAAATTATACAGTTGTCCCAAGAAGAGGGGACATTTTATCTCTCACTTCCTGTTGTGCCTCTTGAACAGGAAGTTTGTGGAAGACTCCTCAATGGCTCACAGACCGCAAAACCAAACTGACTGGAATTTTAACCACTTCTTACACCATCCAAAGGTAATGGACAGCTTTTTGGCTTAAAGCTGAGCCCCAGGCACATAAAAACATTTATTTAAACATATTCCTCAATAGTCACAAAGAATGTAAATCCATTTTATGTGCACCAAATGCCTTTGCATACCCAGATATTGCCTTGTAATAGTAGAGGCGACAAAATCAATCTGCTGCACATAGTCTGTGCAGAAAGCAGAGCTGTGGTAGGGACCTGGCAGGCTCCACCCACTACTGACTGCATGCTGAAACCTACAGGAGTGGGCGGATACAGGGCCAGTCACTCTGCACAAGCAGAGAGAACAGCAGTGACTAGTCTTTATTACTGGAAGCTCCTGAACAGATGAAAATGTTTCATGCTGGTCTACTGCACAGGTCTGGAAGAAATGCACAAAGCCCACCCAGATTCAAATACGAATACACAAGCCTTTTGTATTTAGATAATATTTGCTGACACTGGAGTTCAGCTTTCAGATATTCTGTAACCCTTACATGGCCCAGTTACCTTAATTGATGATTATAGTATGACATGAGCCTATACAGCATTCTGTATTAAGAAAAGAAAAAAAGAACGGGATTATTTGGAATGTATTTTCAGTATAATAGTCAGCCTGTGCCAAAGAGCCGTCAGTGGTTGCCCGATGCCAGCGTTTGCCAGCGACTTGTTTACCAGTGTCCAGCTCTGCTCCATGGAAGTCAATCCAATTCCCTGTCCTTGCAGGAGGCAGGATGATATCCCTGACAGTTGCACATTCTCGCAGCTTGGCAGGTTCTCTTCAGTAAACAGACCTCCCTCGTTGGCCGGTCACCACGCTGTGCTGGATCTTTAAACGCAGATGGACAAACCGCTCGGAGAACAGAGGACTTCTCTATTCCTGAGCATGGGGCCGAGCTTTGATCCTTAACAAAACAGCATGCTACAAGCCCACGTTCCAGATCTTGCAAAAATATTGTCTCTTGTCAGAGTCTCTTGTATATGTTTCTTTTAAAAATGCTAATTCCTTGTAACCTAAACAGGACCATTAATTCCAGAGATATTGTCCTGAACAACAGCATCAAATACGCACTGCGCTGGAAATTTCCAGCAGATGGGGGGTTTCTTTTTTACTTCTTTTTGCAACATCATTTTCTTATGTCATTTTAACCTACTTTTAGATTTAGTTTCAGATGTTTCTAACAATGATAAATGCATGCATGCTCAGTAATGCGTGAGTGCAACACATACAAGTATTAATACTTATCACAGAGATCACAGTGCTCCCCCTGACAATGCCTTCATCTGCTTTTGTCCCCAGAAGGACAGCACCATCATTGTCTAGGCATCATCCAGAGTCAGCATCTACTTCCAGGACTGAGATTCTAGATCAGAGAGGGCACAGTTATATCAATCCTGGTGCCTGATCAGTTCTTGGCTGTGTTCATAAATGTCTGAGACACATCAACCCCTGATACTACCTCCTACTTTGTGACTTGCTGCAAAGTTACAATATACAGTGTTCAGTAGGGGAGAGGAGACTGAGGAAGTGCTTTTTCCAGCCTGCAGCAGACTGACAACACATTCTCAGCCAAGGCAAAGTCACATGAGTGAAGCTCAAGGACAGCTTTTTATTGATAAAAGATGGAGCTCTTCTAAAAAAAATGATACTGTTGCTGTACATTGTGACAGGTCAGCAATGTATTCGTGCAGATTGGTAACATTGCTGAAAAGTACACTTTACTAAGTGACCTAAAGTGCAACTCAAGCCAAAACGTTTTTTGGGGTTTTTTCTTTAGTATTGGATGGAGTGGATAATCCGATAGGGATTAGAACACCTATCAGAAAATCCCAAACGTTTTCATTCTCATCAGAATAGGAACAGATGGAAAATCTTGCAATGGGGACACCAGTTCTGATGACTCTGCTGACTACCGGGGTTTTCCCTCCATTTGGAGGGATTTTTTCTCACTTCCTGTTGTGGGATGGCAAGCAAAGCTGCCAGAGGTTATAATCCTCCCTTACTCTATCCAAAACTGAAAATTTTGGCTTCAGTTCCACTTTAGGACAACAAGTAACTGTAAGGGCCAGTTCACACCAACTGCGATGCGTTCCAGAGCTGTAGCTGCTGGAACGCACAGCAATCGCTCACTAAACTTCCCCCTTCGCTCTGGGATGGGACAAGGCGTGGCGGTGCATTGAAGTCCGCAGTGCGATCGGACGCATGGCAAAACATTGCCTGTGTTCCTGTCCACTGTGAACACACAAAAAATAGAGCATGCAGCATTTTTCTGCTTTCGCATTGAAACGGAACGCAGACAATGTTTTGCTGCGCGTCCGATCACACTGCGGGCGGGGTAGCGTGGCTGCAGTGCCATTGGCGGGGGGGGGGGGGGGGGGGGGGGGGGGCGGGTTGTGGGGGGGGGGGGGGGGGGGGGGGGGGGCGTGGCTACGGTGCTGTTCACTTCAATGCACCACCAGGCCCCCTTCCGTCCCAGAACGAAGGGGGAAGTTTAGTGAACGATTGCTTGCGTTGCCAATAGCTGCCTCTGATCACATGATCCAGTGCTGTGCAGTCCACCCATGGTTTTGCTACAGTAGGTGGACAATGTTATTCAGATATATTTAATGTTTTTGTCGATTCTCCATTTTCAAAACATAATCTTGTCCTTGTAATAAGACCAGAGATATTTAATATTTCAGCAGAACTTGCATTCAAGGAGATAGAATAAAATCACTGACGGCCAATGCAGCATGTACTGTATATAAAATGAGCGAGTGGGATCGCCGCTGCATACAAACGAACACATCAACAATAAAGACTTTAAAGTTGGACTCCAGAGATTCCACCTATCACCCTGAACATTGTTGTCTTCACCTCACTATACCCGACCTACTGGGGGCAGCAGTCTAGGTGGGCTAACAGACTCATAAACTATAGGACACATAAAGACCAGGGAGCTCTAACCTGACACTGTAAACCACAATATCCAGTAATGTACTGTAAATGATTAAAGGATATCTATCATAAAAGAAATATGTATTTCTATATTCAAAGTGACATTAAACCCTCAGATTGTTTAACATAAAACAATACTGTAATGTGTGCCTTACTGTAATCCATGGTAGTTTCCCTTCTCTTTGCTGCTCTTCCTTTTAAATCTGTATCTGTTCTCATGCTGGGGAGAACTTCTGTTTTGCTGCAGACTGCCTTGTCTCTGGAATGGATACACGGTGTCTGTGTGTAGGTTTGTATAGGTTTATAACCTGAGCCAGCACTACAGGAAGAGGCACTCAGCTGCAAAGGGAAGTTCTCCCCCAGCATGAGAAGACATGAGGATTTAAAAGGAAGAGCAGCAAAGAGAAGGGAAACTACTATGGATTACAGTAAGGCACACGTTACAGTATTGGCTTATGTTAAAAAATCTGAGGGTTTAATGTCACTTTAATTTCCATAAGTTCTATTCTAATAATCATTTTGATCTAGAAGTTTGTAAACGTACTTAGTGAACATGCCCACAGGATGTATTTCCTCAATGCACTGACATAATTTTGCTCAGCCCCATCAACATGCACTTCCTTGTGTCACACAGAGCCTGCCTTCTGAACTACAACTCAACGTCTGAACAATGTAACATTATCATTGCTTGCTGGAAGCAATGCATGATGGGATGTGTAGTTATCACATCAAGCAGCAGGGAAAGAGACGCTAAACACACTGAGAATCCAGGATGTTTTATAAATATTAGTATTTGCGCTTGTGGATGTCCCCCCCTTTTTTATTTATAAATAAACGACAGCTGCAGCGAAAGACCAACAAAGCAAAAAGCAATATGGCCACACGAGTGCTAAAACAATACACTGCGCTTTCTCCCCTTATTGTAAAACAATTCTCACCAGATTCAAATGGTCAAATCGCATTGATCACAGGACACTACTTTCCCCAACCAACTGATGGCTTCCAACAAGTGATGGCTATGAATCAATAACACAGTCTCCTCCTCACTTCTCATACAAATGGATCGTAGCTGGGATTTTAGCTCACCGATAAAGAAACAAATATACCGCACATAGCATAAAATCTTTAAAAAAATTATTTTGCGCAAAAAACAATAAAAACTTACATCAATAAAAAGTGGATAAAACGTGTAACCCACAAAGGGGTATATCTCACAATATTCAGCATGCGAATGGTCCTAACGCAGCTCCACAATGGAATGAACAGGATAGCAGCAATGTACACGCTCGTCTCAGACGCGTTTCGTCCTCATGGACTTTTTCAAGGGTGGCGTTCACATCACAGCTATCCATCCTATATACCCTTATCAATAAATTATTCAAATATAACCCCCCACATGCAAATTAGTATCCCAAAAGCAATATATGCATATACTGTAGAAACAAACTATAAAAAGACATATTATAAAATTATAAAAGCAATATAATAAGACCTAGCAAGAACAGAAGTAGCATTTTATATCCAACCCATCTTATTTCGCTTCATAGCCTAAATAATTAGCTGTTGCTAATGAAACAATTAAGGTCTTGCTCCACATTCAGCCCCTTAGGTTTAAGCGTGGCATCCAGGATGTTGTTGAAAGTAATGGGCAGACAGAATGCAGCACACACTACATAAAACCAACATTGCACTACAGCGCCATCTACAGCTCAAACATATCAGTATATGCTGTTGTATTTCCAACACCCCTTCTAAACAGCATATGCATTGCTATATGACATTTAGCTTCTCTCTACGGAAACTATGACGATCATTTGGCAACGGCTTGGTGAGTGCATCCGCAGTCATTTCTTTTGATGAGCAATAATGAATGTTGATAATGACTTGCTCTTGAGTGTCCAGGTTTTATTTTCCTGGAGTGGTTTTATTTCTTCTTCTGCTGCCTTCCTGCATTGATCTTCTAATTTCAGAATTTGAGTTATGCTTTGTGAGTTCCACTTCTGGTTCTGACTCCTGTGCGGTTTCACTTTGCTCAGCTTCCTTTGCTAGTGCACTGGGCAAATTCAGTTCACAACTATCTGGGGTCATTGTTTCTGGTGATGGGTTCTCATCGAAATAAACATTGTGGCTTATTATTACTTTAACAGTCTTTGGGTGGAGGATTCTATATCCCGTACTTTGTTCACTATAGCCCACCGGAATACCTTCAATGGCTGTGTTCTCCAACTTTGATCGCTTCTCGTTGGGACTATAGGTGTAAGCTTTACATTAAAAACTCTAATGTGCCCCAGGCTAGGCTTTGATCCATACCACATTTCAAATGGGGTGCTTTCAACGGCTTTTGATGGTAGTTTGTTCTGTAGGTATGTTGCAGTTATGACTGCTTCACCCCAGCACTTGTTAGGTAGGTTGGTGCCTGACAGCATGCATCTGGCCATTTCCATAAGAGTGTGATTTTCCCGTTCTCCTACACCATTCTGTTCAGGTGTCAATGGTGAAAAACTATAGAACACTAACATAGAAAACTAACATTGCACTACAGCGTAATCTACAGCTCAAACATATCAGTATATTGTCTGCTGTTGTATTTCCAACAATATCAGGATAGTATATTCTGGGACTTTACAACTCCTTTAAAGCCCAACTCCAGACACAAGACAAAAACACCTTGTAGTGTCCCCCTCCCCTCACACATGCACACTGCAAGAATTAAATATTTGTTAGGTCTAAAGGGTATAAATATAGGACATATTACTACCTTACCATCCCCACCATTTCTGCATGCCCCAGTGCTCTCCTCTTCTTCCTGACACTGCGGGCTGTGGGTGGTTCCTTAGTGTCATCATGTACAATGCAGGGCTATTAAATGTGCTTTGAGCACCTTAGAGAAGAGGAAAGAGTGGTCACACAGACGGATGTAGCCTACAGGGCAAGGAGTAATGTGAGTATGACTCTTTATCCCTGCACACCTAGGCCTAAAGCAGAACTCTGGGCACAAATTTTATTAACCCTTGCAGTGGGGCTACCCCAGCACTGCAACGGTTAACCGATTGTTTTTTTTTTCTAGATTAAAATACAAAAGTTATACTCACTAGATCTTCCGAGCCAGCCGGCTGTCACAGCGCTCCCTCCTGCCTCTCTCCCCCTCTACTGCAGCAATGATATGTCCCTCAGCATCCTCATGTCCTATACACTGTTTATAGAATGTGATGACTCAGGGACCTTAGACCACTGCAACGGAGGGGGAGTGAGGAGGAAGGGTCAAGTCGGCTCCGAGGATTGTGCGAGTATAACTTTTTTTTTTAACGTAGACAAAAATGAGCACTTAACCATTGCATTACAGGGATAGCCCCACTGCAAGGGTTAAAAAAATGTGCTTGGGGTTCTGCTGTAA
>NW_017306957.1:399960-438521 GCF_000935625.1 Nanorana parkeri | reverse complement strand
CTCCACTGCAAGGTTTTTTTGTGTACAGAGTTGCTGAACTTTAAACAGTTTTAAGCCTCTAAGCTTTGTAAAATGTCACTTATTCTTTTACAGATGGACAGCAAGCAACTACATATATGAGTGAAATACTGTACATATAAGGGTATTGTCTGCCAAAGCCTTTGTAATTCTTGTTAGCTTGTCCAGGCCTCCCTGCATGGCCAAATTCCTGTCAGTACAGCATTGTCTATAACCCGCCCCCAGCCTGTTAATTGGGCAGTAAAGTATCATCACCATACTGATAAGGTCATCTCTCTGCTCTTCCCTTCAGTCTTATATGGGCAGCTTGTAGTACGGACTGACTGGCATCTAGTGCTGCTCCTCTCTCCACCATTTAAAAATTCTGCTGTATACAGAAAGCTAATATAAAGACAGATTCAGGCACCGATGCTAGTTGCATCTAAAATATATATTTAATGGATAAATAAATAAAACAACATGTTGTTTTCCATCTCAGCATTAAGATGATAGATGGAATTCCTATAACCACACACATGCCCCTTGTAAGGTGGCAGTATGCACAACAGGTGCACTATGTCTATGAGAATATCTGCATTATATTTGTTCATTGTAATTACAAGGAAGGTGTCAAACCGTGCCGTGTTTTATGTTTATGAACTGACCGATATATTTGGCAGCGCAGGATTATCCAGTATAAATCTTCCCGCTCTCCCCGGTATAATTAATAGAGAAATATTTTCCATTCAGATCCTGCCAATTACATTGTGTGATCCAGGACGCTGACTCACATTTACAAACAATTTATGGCGTGATAAATAGATTATAGCTGGTGGCCGGAGTGTTATTGGATTCCTATTAACGTGTGGTTTGAGCACTAACGATTACTCATGTCAATACACATTCACAACATGCTTCGATGGAAGCAGCCTTTAGGCAAGCTGCATGCCAGCTTTATATTTAAAGTGACAAAGTAAAACAAAATTCCCTCCCCCCAATGTTAAATGACGTCTCTTAATCCGATCTTTTTCTTCTTTCCTGTAGTTTTCAGCCTTCTCTCTAGCACTGCTGCGGGTCTCTGATCCAGCGCTGACTCCTCTGTGCTTGCTGGCACTTCTTGTCCCACGGTGTCTGCATGCGGGTGCACGCATCCATAGACTTACCTTGCGTCTCTCCTCGTCTCCCGGCCGAAAATCCGAATTGCGCATGAGCCCGCCCCAAGATGCTTTGCGGCCGTCCGAGCAGTTTTGGATTTTCGGACGGGAGTGCGCGGCGAAGACATGGGTAAGTTTAAACCGCTTTTAAAGCGTTTTAAAAAAAACTTTTTGCATATATCTACTGCTTGCTAGCAATAGCTATATGCAAAAAAAACGGAGGGTTTAGAAACCCTTTAAGCCTCAGTTTCCATGTGCTGGGACTAGCATGTGGGGGTGTAAGTTGTGAAATAGCTGCTTTCATCTGCGCCCATTCACACAGGTGTCACTTTAAAGGGGAAATCCAGAGAAGTAGTATAAAGCTGGCCATACACCTTACAATTATCTGCAGATTTTCTGTGGTCAGATGGAAAAGGTGCAACAGATTTCTCCATCTACACTTAACTGTGTGGATGGAGTAATCTCCACCTGGGCCAATCTGTTGCACTTTTTCCATCTGACCACAGAAAATCTGCAGATAGTTGTAAGGTGTGTGGGCACCTTTAGACATGTAACCCCGCAAAAAAATTGTTTCATTTTGGATTTTAATTTCTTAAAATTTTCGGATTTTGGATCCGAAATTGGATTTGGTTCTTTATCCATCCGAAGTTTCTTTTCAGAACGATCTGAATTTTCGTTTCAAAATGAAGTCACATGACCTTGCCTGTAATGCAACTCCCAACAGCAAAAAAAAAACATCTCATGAGCTAGAGAACAGTCTCATGTCCAATTTAGCTTGGTTTTGAACGAAATTCCGTTAAACGGACATTCGGATTCGTTTGCATTCAGGCGCGTTCAAATTCTGAAATTCGAATGCATGTACATGTCTGAATTTAACAAAATTTGTACGAATATTTACAAAACGAAATTTACATGTCTACTTAATACAGTTCACGAGTGTACAGAGTGTACAGAAATGTTTGCCTGGTAGGAAGCCCTGCACAACCATGTTGTGTGTTATATGACTCTGGAGCCTCAGGAAGGTGATGACACCTTTCCAAATCTGCTGTTCTGCAGACTCCACCCTATCGCCCCACTCTCCCTCCATTCACATTGAATGTGATATTGGGGGTGATTTACTAACCTAAACACACGCACGCACCAGGTGCGTGTGATTTTCACACAGCAAAACGTATTTATCAACCAAAAAGTCTCTAAAAGCATATTTTTACTAATGCCATATATGGAAAAATCATGCACATGATGCATATATAATGCTGCTTCACAGTTTAGACAAAAATGGTTAGCTCATGCATTTACATTCCTGCATTCATCAACGCAAGCAACACAACATAGAGCTAATTTACACAACATCACCTTGCAATTCATGCTTGGCTTTGCACAACACACCTGCTGGGTGTGTACACACTACAAAGGTGTCTAGAGTCCACCCATAGATCATGCTGGGAGGGAACACACTACAGAGGTGTATACATGTTCGTGGTGTGTTTATAAGGTTAGTAAATTAACCCCATTATGTCAAACTCTTAGGTGCACTGCTGTGCCATTATTTCTAAAAGCCAAACTCTGGGAAAACATCGCACTGGGTGTGTAAATAAGTGTAAAGCTGCATATTATGTGTGGCGGGCTGCAGCAAAGTATAAAAATCTTACCTTGCAGCATGCCGTCTCCTGCATATAATGCTGAGCTTCTGGGCCCTGCAGGGAGAGAGAGATATGACTGGAGCAGTCACGTGCTCCGGTCATATCAGCCGCCCCTCCTCGCTACTTGCCCATTCACAAAATGCCTTGTGTTTTTCTCACAGAATACAAGGCTGTAGTGGTGGCAGAGTTGTGACTTCATCCCTCCTCCTCCAATCACAGAACGCCTTGTATTCTGTGTTAAAAAAGTCACATCTGTCACTCCCTGCAGGGCCCAGAAGTTTGGGGTTATGTGCAGGAGAGTGCATGTTGCAAGGTAGCAATATGTAATGAGCAAACATAGCTCTCTGTGTGTGTGTTATATATATATATATATATATATATGTATATACACACACACAATTTAATAGCTCCTGCCCTTCTGGTTTTACATTTAAAAGCAATCTTTTTTTTAAAAGTATTTCATTACAATAATTTATCTTTCCTGGTAAACAACTGCTGACATAAATTCTCTCAGTCACACACAGAGAGGGGGCAAAGTTTTCTATGAGTCATACCTGACTCATCGACTTTTAGTAACAGGAGCAGATACAGCACTATGGAGCAGGAAGCAGAACCTGCCTTGGTCAAAAGCAATTATTTTACCTGCACACATATACAGAAACATGTTTTTCACTACATCAGCCGACGCTGGTAAGAGTATTTATCTTAGAAGCAAATAGACTACATTTCTTATTTAAATGATTATTTTAGATACAACATGAACTATATAGCAATCCGCAAGATAACACAAACACAGCACAGTCTTTTGACTGCCTCTTATGATTCATATTATAATATACATTTCCAGAAACTGGGTCAGCATGTAAAGAAAGCCATTGTGAATGAATGTGATGATTAATCACACAGCTCAGTCTTGTTTTCCAGTACCTCGTCAGTGGAAGAGCTGGATATGCTGGGTCACCTTGACATACCGCACATGTCGCCCACCAAATGCAGGCATAACTTAAAAACATTTGGCTTCAGGTATATAGTTAGCTGTTTTAGACATCTTTGGAACAGCTTCATCCTTCAGAAAGTGGAGCTGGTGGGCACAGCTACATAGTGTCAGTCACTGGGAGTGCATGTAGACTGCTCTTCATATGTCAGGAGAGTAGGTAAAAGTGTGTTCTGATTGAATTTAGCGATTTCAACATCTTTCAATGTTAAAGGGAAATATATATTATAGTGTTACATTTTGGTTCGGCACATTGTGATATTGTGCTAAGATTTATTTACCTATATTAAGTTTCAGTGCCTGGTAGCTTAGTCACAAGTAGCATCTCTGGCGTGAGGTGATTTTGTTTTATTGTGAATTACTGGCATTTTGACTTTCTGCTAGGAATTTTTATAACTGCACACAGGGGAGTCCCGAGGCCGGGTGTCACCCGGAGCGGAGACCGGGTGGCACCCAGCTGTGACCTCATCATGCATGCGTGTGACGTCACATCGCGGGATGACATCTCGGGCATGTGCGGTACTCCTATTGACGCCTGCCGATGGACGCCGACTGAGAGAGGAGGGGATGTTCACCCAGCGGGATGAGGTATGCTGCCGGGTCCCCTCCTCTCTCCTGACACTGTCGGGCTCTAGGTCCATGACCGAGTGCCCGACATTTCATAGGGGATGACACCAAAATGACTGTCAATCATTTTGGTGTCACCCCTCCAATGGTGGCACCCGGGTGCAGGTCGCACCCCCACACCCCGCTTGTGACGCCACTGACTGCACACAGTCTGTGGCACATTCTCAGTGTAGAGTACATTCCAAAACATCTGTAAAATGCTGCAAGCTCAGCCAAGTTCCAGGGCCACCGAATGGTCAAAGAAAGGAGGCAAAGAAGAGCTTAGATCTGGGGTGGGCAACTCCGGCTGTGCCTCTGGGAGGCATGTCTGTAATGGTTAGTTAGTTTTGTAATGCCGCATGGGACTTGTAGTTCTACAACAGCTGGAGGGCCTGTTTTTCCCATCCTTGGTATAGACCTTTATTGCTGGAGGAGGGCAAACTAATAATGTGCACATAGGCCAAACATACATGTTCATTATGGCAAGTGCTCCAGGGCAGGGGTAGGCAACCTTGGCTCTCCAGCTGTGCTGAAACTACAAATCCCATCATGCTTCTGCCTCTGTGAGTCATGCCTGTGGCTTGCAATGCCTTATGGGATTTGTAGTTTCAGCACACCTGGAGAGCCAAGGTTGCCTACCCCTGCTCCAGTGTACTCATGGTGGCTTATTTCTGCTTTAACAAAAAAATAAATTATTACGTCTGTGCAGTGTAAATCATACGAATTTTGATGCACGGAAAAGCCACCAACCTTGCGAAAATCGTACATTCGACCAACGTTTTCTAACCTGCTGGTTAATCAAAATTGGCCGATATTCGTAAGGTGTATTGGCACCTTTAGACCTTCCTGTCACTGCTAGGAGTGGGAGAGGGGCCCTCCTCTGAATCACTTGGCTATTTTAGCACAGCAGCTGTAAGAGGCTTCATACAACTTGCAGTGAGGTCACCTCCATGGCTGCAAGTGATACATAAGTAAAATGTAAATACAATATTGCATGTTTACCTAATTTAAAGGAACTATTACAAATAAATGTTTCATTGCTAATCATAATACATAAAGCCATTAAATGAACAATTCACATTTATTTAAAGCCCCATCCGGTTTGTAATTAGCTCTGGCGTTTTAATAAAAGAAAAATGCCGGATGATAAAATGATCATTTCGGAATTTTTTTTTCCGGGCATTGGGAAGATCTAAGCAGACGGAGCAGAAGCGTAGTGAGGAGTTTAATGGCCAGACTGCCAATGGTGGTGTCATGGTGGTGGGGGCTGCAGATGGATAGCCCGCATTAAGAATTAAAGACTTCCAGATGGATTAATAAACTGCCACCTTCTAGAAGTTCAGCTCCTATAAGGATTAGCCTTCCTGCAAATCGAATAATTTAATGGTACACTGCGCACCAGACAACTATTACATACATAATTAAGAGTCAGTGTCTGAGGGGGGAGGGGCTACAGGAAAACAGGCACTATTCAGTTTAAGTAGGGAGGGACTACAAGTGTCAGTATGCCCAACATCTGCTGGCTGGATACACAATCTATGATTTTTGATGTTTGATGAAACACAAGGCTCAGTTGTTGTCCAGGGTGGCTGCAGATAAATGAAAAATAACATAACAGGGAGAATCTAGAAATTGTCCATATAGTGCAGGAGTAGGCAAGCTTGGCACTCCAGCTGTGATGAAACTACAAATCCATAATACCTCTGTCTCTGGGAGTCATGCCTGTGGCTGTAAGTCTTGCAGTGCTTCATGGGATTTGTAGTTTCAAAACAGCTGGAGTGCCGAGGTTGTCTACCCCTGATATAGAGCGTATAATGAAAATATAGTAAAGCCAATACTTAAAGTGCCACTGACGCCAAAATCTTTTTTATTTTTGGATAGAGTGGAGAGGGATTCGAATACCTGTCAGGTTTTTATTGCTGTCTGCGTCGCTGTTGGGGAGATTCACCCTCTCTATAAAGTGAAAGAAGATCCCAGATTTTGGGTTGTCATCTGAACCAGTGGCGTCACAAGGGGGGTGCGGCCCGCACCCGGGTGACATCATTGGAGGGGTTACACCAAAATGACTCACAGTCATTTCGGTGTTACCCCCCCTCTGAAAAGTATCAGGAAAGAGGAGGGGACCCGGCGGCATACCTTATCCCACCGGGTGACTGTCCCCTTCTCTCTCTGCCGGCGTCCATCACCAAGATGACTGCCGGCAGGTATCAGAATACTGCCACGCGTAGTGACGTCTCGGCGGGGTGACACTCGGTTACCGCTCCGGGTGTCACCCAGCCTCGGGACGCCCCTGATCTGAACAGCAATAGATGGGAAATATTTAGGTTATCATTGTGATGTGTAACCTTTAAACCAGGGGCTGACTGGCAACTTTTAGCCCAGGGGGCAAGTACAACCCTCACTTTCTGCTACTTGCTTCTGTTAGAATATACATTGTATCTATTGCAATAACTCCTGCAGCATACAATTTCGGAACTTCGCAAAAAGTTCCAACAGCTTCCCCCTTTGACTTCTGTGGTTCTTCCCACTGGTTCATCACTACAGGAGCAACGAGCTGGTGGGGAGAACCACAGTGGCCAGCAGGGGGAGCAAGTATCTGACAAATCCGATGGTTGAATACTGGGAGCTAACAAGTAATATGGCTGTTTTCAGTGTTTAGGCCGCTGGAAAGATACATATATAAATGCTTATTTTACAGATGACAGGGTCACTTTAAAAACAATATAATTCCATAAGAATGTTCACATGAAAACCTGCCATGAGAAAAATGCAGAGGCGTCTATTCCCCACCTCCTAAAAATGCTAGTCTCCTGGCTTTCTGTCTTCAAAACGTCGACCTGCTTGGAAGCCAAAGAATTAGCATGACAGCCAGGCAAATGGGATTTTCCGCAATGGCCTGGATACATCTTTTACAACAGGTTTCTTTTTACAACAACCCGATATTTCCTGTAAATGAAAGTATTTCTCGGCCTCCGAAGCACCTGGCAATTAGCGGCCATGTCCAGGGGACCTGTCTGCCTCTACCAGTTACAAAGGGGATATTTAATGACACAGCTTCAAGTGTGAAAATGCGGCTGATGGAGCGATGAGCGAACAGATAAGAACTGCTCGGCAGTAGCCGTGATGAATAATTGAAACGGCTATTGCTGAACGGTTCGGAAAGAAATACGTCGGCTCAAAGTGCCCTGTTGCAAATCTGCCTGTCAGGGGCGGTTAAGGGGGAAGATTTTCAAGCTGGAAATGCCTGGAAGAGTCAAACGGCCCAGAAGTAAAATGTACTGTGACCCTGAATGGTAAAAATAGCTCAGATTGCAGGGACTGTAAAGGGTCGAATAGAAGACTTGCCCAGGATTCACCATATGCCCTGTACAAGTCAATAACCTGATTTATGAAGTGCATTTCCCACACTTGCTGACACATTCATTACTTCACAATATATTTGACAACATCAGTGACCTAATTCAATAAGTTATAATTCTGATGGGGAAATTATAACCGTTTCATTTCACTTTTTGTTTTTTTTTTCGTTTTTTCTACATCTATGCAATTTTACAGCGTTTTATATTTTCTTTAACTATTTATATATCAAATCTTTTTTTTCTTAACTTTAGTTACATAGAAACATTTAAAGCATATGTTCAGCCAAAACTTTGCTTATTGTTTGGTTTTAATTGCTATCTATTGCACTCATAGGGATCTTTTTATAAACAATTTGCAGAGCCCCTTTGCTCTGCAACTATCTGTGAATGCTTGTTTTGTGTGAGTGATGACAAAAATTCTACAGTCACCTTGATGACCTCTGCTAGGCAATGCACTAAGCAAGAGCGATATCTCTGCTAGGTATTATGAGGAGCACTGCTAAAAAAAAGGGTCACAAACATCTCATCCTACAGTCACTACAAGTGCTGCTACACAGATGTAATTTTCTAATTGTAATTTTGGGACATAGCAAGATACCAATATGTTTGACAAAGCACCAAAATGCTAACCACACTTAGGGGCCTATTTAACCATTTAATTCATCTTGCGAATCTCTGTGACAATAAATTCTGTGCTAATAGAGGCAAAAATGAACGATCTTAGTATATTTTCTTTTCAGGTCGAAAGCGAAATTGGGAAAATATCACATTATGGCCACTAGATGGAGCTGAGGAGCATAAGAAAGAAGCTGTCCTTAGTGTGTTCATCGCAAGGCTTCTGTTTTCAGTTGTGACTGCAGTGTACCTTTATTTGTTAGCTTGTCCATGCCCTACTGTAATTTTTACTAATTTACTAAAATGTATGTGGGTGCAAGTGTCTCTGTGAGTGAGTGAGTGTGTGTTGCTGAAATAGGGGTTTCTGCTGTGCTTTAAATAATTGTGCTGGTGGGGCGAATGAATCATGCTGTACATTACACAATACTGACCCTGCACTATGTACATTAAATACACCTAACCCCTTTGTTCGCTGGGCTGTACATTACTTTTACTTTGGTATTTTGGTTGCTGGAACATCAGCGGCTGGCCACATAACCTCATTGATTGGTAGAACCCAGATGGTGGTTTGGCGGGTGGACCAAATTGCTCACCCATTTTGCAAACTGCAAACAGCTTAGGTTCAGGTTGAACTCATGGTCGGCATGAATCTATAGCTCATCCCTACTCCTGTTCCTTGCACTCTGTATGTTACATACTCCTGACACCTGTGTTCTATACATTATACACTTCTAACTCCTGCATGTTGTATTTTACATAGGTCCCTGTGCTGTGTGTTACTTTTACATACCCTCTAAAGAGTATTTTGTTGCCACAAGTACTGTGGCATGTATTTGCAGTATAAACATCAAGTAGGCTCTTGTTCAGTTTAACTATTCTCCTTTAAGCCTCTCCCAGGAGCAACTTGGACATGCCCACTGTTTTCGATGATGAGCGGATCAAACTACACCTCTTATGTGCCCCAGGGCACCCCAGCTGCTTCACAATCCTAGCAATGCCCCTTATAGCCCAGTTGGTTTGCACAACCTCACTCTAATCCTGATTTCTTGCTCGCAAGAGACAGTTGAAAAGTAATGTAAAGATAGATTTTAGACAGTTATACTAGGAGTCTTCACTTTTTCATTAATGGGGGATTTTGATGTAAAGGGGGCTCCTGATGTAAAGGTGGGGGTGTCTGATGTTAAAAAGAAGGGGACTCTAATGTGAGGAGGAGCTTGTGGTGTGAAAGGCAGAGGTACTGATGTGAAGGGGGAAACTGTAGCTCATTTTATGCTTGTTTTTTTGCCTTGGAGCCCCCTTAAAATCCATACCAGAACCCTGTCTATGATAAGGGTTTGGTATTGATTCTGAAAGTTGGGACGATGACAGAGTTTGTTTTCTACATATAGGTATTTTACGCTAGGGTGCCTTGAAATTTTGCATACTTTTAAAAGATCCCATGACTGAAAAAAGGAAGAGAAACGCTATATCAAACTATATTTGTTTTTTTCATTAATACGTATATGGACTAATTTGGTTTTAGTGTTTGCCTGGAGTTCCCTTTTCGGCATCATATTTCTTATAAATTGGATTATTCCTGAACTATTTCTGAACATGACTGTGCCCCGTATATAACTTCCCGTGGGAAAGTGGGGATGTGATTCCTGGCAGGAACATGGCATTAGGTGCTCCCCCATACAAATGTTTACGTCATTCTTCAAGTACTCGCTGCTTCCAAAAACGCAAACCCTATCTGTGGATGGGAAGTTTCGTAAAAACCCTGGAAGTGGTCCCTTCGCAGCCGCTATGAAGAATACAAAGATATATTTAGCTGATAGAAGACAGATGTTATACAGGACAGAGGCAGTGCAGAACACGAAAGAGAACCTGCACAGATCTTGTGTCTGGGAACACTTGTACAACGCCTGAAGAACAATGAGGAGTGTAGGCATTGGCTCTCACAGATACCAGCGATTGTGGCCATGGCAGAAGCCCAGGTATAGTTACAAAGTAACCGTTTTAAAGTTCTAATACTGTGAGTGAGCAGTGGAGTTTAAAGATAAAATGTATGCAGGAGGTGATTGTAGAAATTAAGAGAGTAAATGGGAATGCAAATAGCTGTACACGTTTCAATCCAATTGTTTAAGAAGCTGATCATTGGATTTTCTTATTTAATATTATTAATATGGTTGTTTGAGATTCCCATCTAGTCTACAGAAATCACACTGTCTCTGACCATTTGTAATCAATTTGCTTGAGGTTGAACAGAAAAGAAAGTGATCAGACAAGCTGCAAAATTTTGATCCATGGGTTTGTAATGTGTATGGAATATTGAACAATCTTTTTATTGTATTGTTTTTAGTTCATCTTTTACAGCTTTCAGAAAAAAATAAATGCAGAATTTTAATGATCATTTATTTTTTTAGAGAAAATATGATAAAAAAATTGATGTGTGGGTAGTTTTACAAAGTATCAGATTGTGTGAACTGTTGCCCTTCACCCTGGATGCTAGTGTCCCCCCTGTACTGCTATACTGTGGTAGATAGCCTTTACTTCTTCCTCCTCTGAGGGTCCCCCTCCTCCCATACCAAGCTGGTTCTCGAAACCACTTTATGGGGATTAGGAGCTGTTTCAACCCTTTCCTCTCTGTTGGGGTAAAAATCCGTACAAAAGTTTTTTTTACAGAAAAAAAATGGGCAGTGGAAAAAAATTAAGCAAAAAAGTACACAAATAGCTATATATATATAGCAGATTTTTGCTGGAATGTAATTGGTGGTAAAATTGCCAAAATTACTAGGAAATAAGTTTCAATTATCTACAGGTTGCCTGCTGATACAAGGCCAGTCACACTACACAAGGGAGAGAGCAGCAGTGAGTGGTCTTTATTACAGGATCTCCTGCAGAGGCAAAGTGCAGGACTCATTTTATGCTGGACTACTGAACAGATGTGGAAGAAACACACAATAGACACAATGAGGTCTATTTATAACCAATTTGCCGAGCTATTCACCATGCAAATCTTTCTGAACAAATAGATGCAAAAATTAACATTCTTAGCTCTAGTTTTTTTAGGTTGTATGTATATAATGTAATACTGCATTTTGGCCACTAGATAGAGCTGAGAAGCATAGGAAATAAGTATTTATTTTGTATGCTTCTCAGCTCCATCTAGTGGCTATAATGTAGTATTAAATGTCATACATTCTACCTGAAAAGAAAATATATCTAAAAACATTTGTTTTTTGGTCTATACACGCAGAATACATGTTTGGAAAGATTCGTAGTGTGAATGGCTATGCAAATTGGTTATAAATAGACCCCCAAGATTTAAGTAAGAATAGATAGAAAGTTGTGTCCGTACAAAAATTTAATGGAGATGAAAGTAATCAAGCAATAGAAAAGATCTGACATACAAAGTTTGAACAGGGTGGAAACTAGAAACTGGACAAAGGATACTTCAAGAGCTTGAATACACAGATGGACATAAGGCAAGCTATGAATACTGTGTGCAGATGCATTTTATTTACCAACTGCCCTTAGAATATCACATTTAATGTAAGGGAAAGCTGCACCTTAAGCTGGTGACTGTGCGTTTTTATTATGTGTCAAGCACTTTTTATTGTCTTGTATGACAGCCCTAAACAGCTCAATCCTCGCCCGAGCATCAGATTGTTGTGATCAGATCATTTATGGAAAAATACTATCTAATCAAAACTCATTCACACCGCATTCAATTACAGCATGGTTGGTGAGCATTTTACAGCAGAGTCTAAAGCCCAAGTAAGTTCATTTTCTTTTTATTTGTCTTCTCCCTGTAGATATAATTCCACTCTTTGTATCACAAGAGGCGAGTATAAATCTCTGCTTTCGTAGCGTAGTTTGTGCCCCCGAACTTTCGAACCTTTAATGTCAATTTTCAAATGTCAACCCTTTTAACTTTGGTGGTGATTCACCGGAGCCCGGCAAACACCATTAGTCTTGGCCTTTGTGTGACATCTGTTTTTGTACGGTCTCCCTGCTAGTCGGAGGATGATTGCCGCTTTTGCATAGGTTTTTCATCCTATCGGGTGGTCAGCGTTAAATGTTTTCAGAGAAACACAGTGTTTAAGAGATGTGGAACAAGGCAGCAAATGCCAAGATGGCAAGAGAGAATAGTCTCTGATTCTGTGTTGTAAGCTGAAAATGACTATAATATTAGAGGTCAGTCCACCTGACTTCATCCCCTTCTGGAGGAGATGTGACATTTCTGCTTCTCAGTTCTCACCTCTACCCACATGCAGTGGATGTTATAATATTCAGTCTCTCCGCTGGATTACTAATCTTCTTTTACCTTGCAGAAAAAACAGCAAGATGAGCCCAAAAAGGGGTTTCCTTCTCCACCATTGACCATCCATATTTAAAATATCAATATATGCATATGTATTTATATGTCTTACCTTTCCTGTCACCTACCTTTAGGCTATACCAGCATTTCTCAACCTTTTTTCCAGTCACAACACCTTTTAAAAAAGGTATGAAAAAAGTCAAGGCACCCCAGTCAAAATCGTAAAAAAAATATAAATGTAAAAGGAAGGAAGTGTGGTGTCCCCCCCCCCCAAGTCAACACCAAACCCTTATCCTAGATATGGGTCTGGTATGGATTTTGAGGGGGAACCCCAGGCAAAAAATAAATATGGTGTGGAATTTCTCCCTTCACACCAGAGCCTCCCCTTTTACATCAGATGTCCCCACACCACATTAGATGGCACATCAGGAGCTCCCTTCACACCAAAGTCTCTGCTTTCAAACCAGATATCCCCACTTCACATAATGACCCCTTCAAATCAGAGCCCTCCTTTCACATCAGAAGCCCCCTTTGTCTCAGGAGCTCCCTTCACACCAGAGTCCTCCCTTTCACACCAAAGTCCCTGCTTTCAAATCAGATGTCCCCCCTTCACATCATAACCCCTTCACATCAGAGCCCCCATTTCACAATAGAAGCCCCCTTCGTCTCAGAAGCTCCCTTCACACCAGAGTCCCTCCTTTCACATCAAGAGCCCCTTCACATTAAAGCCCTCCCTTTCAAATCGTAAGCCCCCTTTACTTTAGATGTACCCCCTTTACATCAGAGTCCCCCCTTTCACATCAGATGTCCTCCCTTCACATCAGACGTTCCCTTTCACATCAGAGTCTTCCTCTTTAACAACAGGAGCCCCCCTTTACACCAGGAGCTCCCTTCACATCAGAGTTCCCCCTATAGCAAAAATGTAAATGTACCCCTGGCAAAGTCACGAGACACCCTGGTTGAGAAAGGCTGGCTTATACTACAGTAGAGCAATACAACATGTCCTATGACCTTTCCAGCCTGTGATTGGACAAAGGGGCGACAGCATACTGGTGAGGTCATCACTTTGCTCTCATCTCCTGTCAGGAAGTTTTTTGCATTAGATAAGCAGCACTACAGTATGTACTGTAGAAAAAAAAATGTACTCCTAGCGCTGCCCACCCACCACTGGGAATGGTGCTTTGCAGGGGATTGCAGTAGGCTGATATTCATACACATTCAGGTACTTTTGCCTGCTGCTTGTAAAACACATTCATTGATCTTTTTATGAATGTATAACTGTAATCTTTTTAATACTTGAACTGAACTTTAAGCTGCACAATTTGTTCTAGAACATATCACCAGCCTGCTGATTGAACAGTGAAAAAGCAGCAGCACACTGATGAGTCATCCTCCTGCTCATTCTCCTCACTCCTCCTGTCAGCTCATGCGCATGCAACAAAGTCTGTTTTGCTATTAAAGTAGAACTGAAGCCAAACCTTTTATTAATTTTGGATAGAGTAAGCAATTGTTTTAACTCCTGTCAGCTTTGTATTGCATGTGTGTCCTATTGGGAAGATTTCCCTTCATGGCTGAACTGCCACCAGATTGCTTCCATGGGCCAGTGTAGTGCGCGCCCCCGCCCAACACCCCCGCCTGGTTACCCAGGCTCTGCTGCCCTTCCTGTCGCTAAAATTCAAGTCCCCATAGCATATGAATGGCAAGAAAACGGCGATCGGGCTACACATGTTAGGTATCATCACATGCACTAGAGTGAGAGCAATAATTCTAGGGCCAATATTCATGGATTTCTCTAACGTGCTTACCTGTACAGCCTTCTGAAGCATTCCCAATGGACAATTTCAGGTACCTTTATTTTATCAGCTGATCCCTGATGAACTCAGGCTGGACGTAACGCGTGCTGGGTGGAGCATCTGATGTCACATTGATCTTTATGACCGACGGCCATGTTCATTTGAAACTCCTGCATACATTACCAAAAAAGATTCCATGCTGTGTTACCACTGATTTACAAGTCATTTTCTTTTAATAAATCATGCTCTGTTTGGATGGTACGCGCTATGGTGTTTGCTTTCTCTTTTTGGATAACGCGATCCTGGTATTGACATCCTATACTGAGGAGGCCTAAAATTCGATAAAGATTGAAGGTTACAACCATTGCACAACTTTCGTTGTGCGATGGTTGTAAGGTCATTAAAATTTCGTACGACGGGAGGGCTGCCGATGATTGCAGTGCTGAGCGGGCGGGCAGTGTGCCCTTGCGCACACCGGCCCGTGCGGCATTCGTCTTCCGAGAAATTGTAGAAATGTCACCAGCACACCAATCCTTTTAAGATAGCAAAAGCTTCATTTATTGAAGTTTTTTGTCATATGACCAAACAGGCGCTTTCGGGACCGCGCAGGGTCCCTTCATCAGGCTTTAGCATTGCTGACCAGCCTACTGGTCATATGACAAAAAACTTCAATAAATGAAACTTTTGCTATCTTAAAAGGATTGGTGTGCTGGTGACATTTCTACAATTTTGCTGACATTCGCGGCGCCATCCGCGGTCACTGCGAGCACCCCCCACTACAAGGGACATATCGGTAAGGAGTGCGACAAGGATAGTACTTATTCGTCTTCCGAGCACGCACACACCAGCAGAACCATATGCATCCACGCAATAGGTTGAACTTGATGAACTTGTGTCTTTATTCAACCTCAAATACTATGTAACTATGCAAGCACGCCACCAACCCGCCGAAAATCGTACGATTTTCGGCAGGTTTTCCAGCGTGCTCGGAAGACGAAAGACGTGCGATCTTACAGTGGAAGCGGTTGCACGCTGCCCATACTCCTGCCGTTTATTGTACGGTCGCGGGATCACTTCCCCAGGTGAGCACTCACTTGTCATTATCACTCACTTAGTGGAGGTGAAGGTCTGCCTGCATTGTGTGATTATCCTTAGGCTGGGCACACACCTTACAACCATCGCAAGACTTTTGTCTTGCGATGGTTGTAAGGTACTTAAAAAAACGTACGATCTGCCTATCTTGCATAGGCAGATCGTACTTGCGATGATCACAAGCCATGCTTCCGATGACCGCAATGCCGAACGGCCAGTGTGCGCTTGCGCACACCGGCCCGTACGGCTGTTATCGTACGGACATGCCACAAACCCGCCGAACATCGTACGATGCTCGGCGGGTTTTCGAACATGTCCGTAAGTTAAAAGTCGTGCGACCTTACAGTAGTAGAGGTCGCATGCCTTCCACACACCTTACGATAATCGTACGATCGCAGGATTTCCCGCAATTATCGTAAGGTGTGTGGGGACCTTAACCTGAAAGTTACATGCAGATTGGCTGTGAATCATCTAAGGAATTTTCTTGCACGATCACCATTATTCTTTTTTGGGACTCTTTCTGTTTTTTTTGTGTGTAGATCTTTGTAATGCCTTATTTGCTTCAAGGCTCATATATGCTATTCATTTATATATGTTTCATTGTATTAGATGTGTACGATTATTAGCTCGGCAGAATACAGTTTTTTCAAACTTTTTAGATATTTATTTATATCCTTAGTGCTTGGTAGCTCTTATTTCACATTTCACCTACTGGCGCTGATCACCTTATGTTTTTTTTTTTTACTATTGCTGTTTATATATGGATATCTTCAGACTTATGAACATTTACAGACTTAATATCTGATCCATTTACTATTTAGTCACTGATATTTGTTTGAGTCACAGATTGTTTTATTTTGGCATTTCAGTATCCTGCAAGATAGCACTGGGATACACAGTAAAATGACACTGAAGCATATAAAGACTGGTACAAGGGTCATATTAAATATTAGAACTGGTAGAGTGCAGGCTAATATACACTGAGTGGCCAGATTATTATGACCACCCCATCAGTACTTCGTTGGGCCACGAGATGACTCCACGAGATGACTTCGTTGGGCCGCCTCGAGATGTTGAAAGGTGATGCGAGGAATCTGACACTGCACTGTTGCCCTTCTGTTGTCTTGTACCAGTCTTGCCACTCTCAGTTCTGCCCTTACATTGACTGGTCGCTGACGGCCACAATTCGCACGTTCAGACCCAGATTTTCGGCTGACAGTCCAGGAAGGTATATTGGTCACTGGCAGAATACGAGAAAATACCTAGAAAAAACTGGGGGACTTTATGAACATGTTTGTGACATTTTTAGTCACAAAGAACAACACCTCTAACTACGTGCACAGTTTTATTTCTGGTGTGCATCTTTTTTTGAGTGTTCTTGCAACATATTATTGTTTGCGACTCATTGCACATGTGTTATTTTATTTCGCATAATTTCTTAACTGTGTCCCAAATGCTGGATGCAGTAATTGCATACAGCATTTGGGACATTAAAAGACTTCCAAACTGTCGCACATTTTAGAAGTTCTCTTGAGCACTTCTGAAAGTATTGCAAAGATAATTCAGCTACATACCCTCAGTCAGCTGAGCATGCCAGAACTATTCAGCTGTCATCCAGGAGGTACCCAGCAAGCTTGCAACAATTTAGAGACAATTCAGAGATAGAGACAACTAAGAGAGAATTTATAGACAGAAACAACAACATAGAGATAATTCCGAGACAGAGACAATTTAGAGATAGAGCCAATCAGGGACGTGACAATTTAAAAGACTCTGATGATGTGACCAAATTGATAAATGTCTCCATTGTATTTCAAAGGCTGCAGCTCTGGGGCAAGCTCAGTTCAATAACAATCTGTATCTGCTTATAGAATCAACAATACATTTACAAACACTCTCTGGCCCAATAACAAAATAAGAGCTGTATTTGCCCATTGCTTTCTTGTCATTCAGAATAAAAAAAGTGTAGAAATGCACCTCAAAATGACTTGTCATAACAGTCGCAAATGAAGACAGAGCCTTTCTAATGCCAGGGTAGTGAGTCTTGTTCAGCACCTGTAATGTTCACCCACAATACCTCCTTTGGATTTTTTAAAAGCAATTATGGCACAATTATTCCCATCCCTGCACTCTTTTGTGTCTTTCCTTTACAAAGACTTATAATAAAGTTTTCACTAAATGGTAACATGCAATCTGCAAACAATACTCTGCCAGTGCCATTCATACATACATACAAGGCACAAAAAAGAAAACAGATGTCTTGCGTTATGACACCAGGTGGATCCAACATACTTGTTATATGGAATAGGTATGATTCAATAAAATGGCGTTTATTTTTTTTATGTCCCAATTAGAACGGCGGTACGCGGTGTTCCTCAGAGTATCAGCTGAGTATTTCATACACGCCGTTCAATGCTTTTAAAACACCCATGCTTTTTAGTGTAAAAACAAACATAATTGTGTGCCTCGGTAGCCATTGCTGATGGTTACCTTGGAAACGCTGCCTGTTCCACACTCCCGGGTAACATTCATTTTGACTACCTGAACATGTAAGGAAGTAATTTTATTAATCCAGCGCTGTGACAATCACGCAGTCACTTAAGACTTGCCCCTGAAAACAAAACCTCATTGGGGGGGGATTTCCTTTCCGCTGCTGTTCGCAGGAAAATATCAAATTAAAATTCTTATAACTAACCGACAGCGAATAGACAGATCCTTCAGTGCTGAGCAATGTTTCTGCTTTACACCGCCGTATAGGGAAACTCCAAATGTAAAGTATTAGACCAGATTATCTGGCAATTAGAACATTAACAGCCAATTGAATAATTGGAGCATTCAATGTCCAAAACGTTACCAGTTAATGCACAAATGTAATTTACTAGGTTACAAAATTTAACATCCAGCAAGTTGCCATATAATCTCCAGAGGTTTGTGTCAGAGGAGGACAACACGGGGGAATTGTGACCAGTTTACCCTATAGCTGCAAAAAAAAAACAACATATTCTGTCTCCACAAAAACACCTGGACTAACTTCTTGGATCTAAGTATCCCCTTATTATCCTTTAGCAATGATGACAGTAGATACAAATAGCTGTAGGGAAAGTACTTGCATTAAAGTGAAACTCTGGCCAATCTGTTCAAGTATTTCCATATTTTTAACAAGCTGTATATACATTTTAAAATAAGTCTTACTGACCTCTGTAGGTGCAGGCATTGTGGAGCAACGCTTTCTAAAGCTGGCCATACACCTTACTACCATCGCATGACTTTCATCCTGCGATGGTGGTTAGGTAATTAAAAGCTCGTACAATCTGCCCATCTTGGACAGGCAGATCGCCCGTGCGGCATTTGTTTCCCGAGCAAAACAAAACAAACGACAAACGCACCCGCCGAAAATGGTACGATTCTCGGCGGGTTTTCAAGCCTGCTCGGGAGAAAAAGACGTGCGTCCTTACAGTAGAAACGGTTGCACGCCTTCCATATCACCCGAGATTAACGTATGATAATCGGCACCTTTAGAAGCAGAAGCACTGAAATGTTCCAAATCAGTTCTCTTTGCTCAGCTCCTTATTACTGCTGGCAGGTGGAGCAGGGAGAGCTGAGCTGCTAAGAGAAGGACTTACAGGAACAACAGGAGTACTTCTGCTGTGAAATTTCTAGATGAATTGCTCCACAGTGGCTGCAGCTACTAAGGTCAGTGTCACGGGGGCCACGTACCTGAGGTGAGACCGAAGTAGTGGGGCACCCTCACTTGCACCTCGGGTCCTTGAAGTCTCTGGAGATGGAGACAGAGATTTGGGGGACACCGAGTGGCAAGGGTGCGGAGCACCGTGCAAGCCTTAGTCCGAGATCTGAGCAGAGGTCAAGTCCACTCTGGCATCGAAGTACACAAGGGTTAATCAGAAGAATGGTCGAGATCCAAGCCCGGGTCAGTTCCAATCTGGCAGCTGAGTACAAAAGGGGCAAATAAGTAGAATGGTCAAGGTACAAATCCGAGGTCAATGGCAGGCAGCAATCAAGAGTAGTCAAATAGTTTTCCAGGTCACAACAAGTTCAGACAGATCACACACTAGCACAGGAACAAGGGGGGACTGAAGATAATCCAGCAATTTGGCAGTGTCTGGGTTTATATGGGGGAAGTGATGATTGAAGTTTGAGGTCACTTCCTGTGCGCCTCCTGGGCATTTTCCCACCTTTTTCCATCAGGTTGAGGTCACTTCCTGTGTGCCTCCTGGGCAATTTCCTGCCTTTTTCCATCAAGTCTTCTGCGCATGCGTGGGTTGGCGCACTGACGCGTCTTTGGCGCACGCGCAGTTGGCGCGGATTTCCTCTTGCGGCAACGCGCCATTGGCGCATGCGTAGTAAGCCCTGGACTCTTACAGTCAGTGAGGGCTTCCTTTGAAGCTCATTTACTGTTTGTTAAGAATATATAAATACTTGAACAGTCTGGCCACAGGTTTTTCATACAATTGTTGGTATCTATAATCATTACTACTAAAGGATAATATAGGGCTACTCAGATCAAGTAAGTTAAACCAGCGGTCCTTGTGGTGAAGTTCCAACTCTCCCCAAGCCAACCTGAAGTAAAAGAAGGTTTTGGCTGTAGATCAGAGCTTAAAAATGTTAAAGTGGAACCCCCTCCCCCCTCCCATTTTACAACATCATCAGGGGAAGGCTGCCTGAACCCCATAGAGGCAGGCAACTTCTGCTGACTAAAGAGCACCAAGTTAGTAGCACAGCGCTCAGCCAGTGTCACCTGAACAGTGGTCAGGTGGATATGTGATTTGAGAAAAACGCTAAACAAAGGTAAGAAGCATTATAAAAAATTAGAGGGGGAATTAAGTTCCTTTTTAAAGGTATTTTACTTTCATCTAGTGTCAGTACCTGAATTTGTCTTGATATCAGCCTTCTATAATCCCTACATTGTCACAATTTTTTACACATGTGCCGACAGTAAATAAGCTGACAGGAGGAATGTTGTATCTCACATATTACGTGTCCTATTGCATTGCATTTTATTGCTATTAATGTTGCGGTGTTTATGGACACCTAGTGTCTCATGTACCAGGTGGAGTCTGAGATGATGAAGGTGGTCTCCCTTGCAGCTCCAGTCCAAGAGCCCCTGGATGGTAGAACAGGTGTGCGGGGACATGGAGTGGCACTAGTGCCGGAAGACCCCAGAGTCGGTCTCTGCATTACCAATGAGTTCTGAGCATAAATATGGCACAGGTATGGGACACAGGAGCCAGAGTTCCAGAAGAGCTGTAGTTGGACTATCTGGGTTGTCAACAGGGGTGCACAAATGCACTCAGACCTGCGCAGAGGCACCAGCCACACAATACTGTGCCTGCGCGCATCCACAGAGCTTTGGCAGCACAAACTGGTTCTGGCTTCCTGACATAGTGTCAGTGTAGTGCCACAGCAATTTCTTTACTTAATTCCTTGGTATGTTCCCTTGTTAGCCCTCCTGTTTAGTGCTAGTTAGTACAGTCCTAGCTAGACCCTCCCTGTTTCCTCAGTTAGTTTTACATTTTTTGTCAGGGCTTGGGGAAGTCATTGACAGGAATATATCAAAACTGGAGCAGAGAGAATCTGGAGCAGTTGCCCATGGCAAACAATCAGCTTCTATCTTTGAAAGTTTAAAAGAGAACTATGGGGTAAGTGTTTTTCTCCATAGTTCTCTTTAGAGTCATGGGAGGACATATATTAACCTCCTCCCATGACCCAAAGGTCAGTATATAGTGGGCTATGGCCAGAGATATACTGAGAGCGCCGCAGCCGGGATGGATCCTGACAATACTGTCTGGATCCACCCAGCTCCGTAAGCGATAGCTGGCTCCGCCTATCTAGAGGCAGAGCCAGCTGTGCCTGCCCCCTCTCCTGTTCATTCCTCCACTCAGCGCTGGAGGATCGGAGAGGGGAGGGGGAATCCCTGCGGGCAGCGGTGACTTCTTTGTCACAGGTTGGCTCCAACTTTGAGGATAAGTGGATATCACTCACCTCATAATTCTCCTTTAACTGAACAAATTGAAGAGAGAAGCTGATTGGTTACTATGGGCATCTGCTCCAGATTCTCCCTGCTCCAGTGTTGATAAATTTCCCCAATAGTCTTCTTACAATTCAAAAGACTTGAAGAAAAATCCTCTGTATTGTAAAGAAAAACAACATTGCATTTAACTTCTGTGTTGTATTAACCTTCATAGGGGTAATCCCGAGTGTTGCTCGGGGTTAATTTTCAGTACCAAAAGCGGTAACCCCAAGCCACACTCGGGATTACACTGTGCGTTGCTTACCTTGTCCACGAGCCCCGCTGTGTCCTCCGGCCGATACCGGCATCCATTTTCCGGGTTCTGTCCCTTGCGAGCGCCCACGTCGCAGGGGGGCAGAACCGGCGGGAGATTTAAAAGTAAAAAAATAGGAAAGAAAAAAAAAATAGATATTCAGACCGCCAGGGAGGTTAAAGAGTTAAGCTGTGTGCGGATTCTCCTAATTTAGCAAATGGCCATACAGTTCAAAGAGACTGAGATCTATGGAGGTACGGGATTGGATAAAGTTGAAATACAACAAGCAGAGTAGAAAGATTCCTCCTGAGTGTGCTGCTACTCCTTAATTGTCCAAAAAGCACCCTGGGGCGTGTTCTTGAGCTGCTGGGAACTCAGCAGTGGAGGTTGATAATCTGGCAGTGCTGTCTGGCAGGGAAGCCAGATTCAAAAGACTGGCTCAGAATTGCACATGTTTTTATAGCTGTTCACCTGGAGTTCAGCTTTAAGGAGTATTTCCACTTTTGTTGAGACAAAAAAAAATAATCAATTCTCTGTGGGTGATCTGTGTACATTACAAGGATTTGAACAAACTGTGTTGCAGTTTCCTACCTGTTTCTGTTCTGAAGAAAAAGCTGTTTGTTGCAGCTTGTAATTACCAGACTGATCCCTGAATGGGAGGGTCGGATTCTGTATAACCAGCTTTGTAAAAGGTGCAGTGTTGGCATCCCTTTAGTAGTAATTAACCCTTAGGGAGCATCTCACCAAAAATGAAATTCCGTTTGCAAGAGATACCAAAAAGTATACTTGTATCCTAGTACAGACTTCTGGGAAAATCAGTCTGCCAATCAATGAAACAGGAAATTACATTTCTGGGGGCATTCCATACACCAACTGTGTACAGAATGACTCCAGGTCACCATATTGCATTGATTATTTTTCTTTGTACAGATTTAGAACATTACAGCAGCTACAGTTTTAAATAGAAAGGTCATTTTTAATAACTTTACATTGCAAAATGTGACAAATATATATATATACTATATTCATTTTTTAAATGTTTCTATTTTTAAAGTGGATTTACCCTTTAATCTCTGGGGTTGAATATTCCCTGTCTGTAGGGGGAGAACTAAGTCACATGTTTGTTTACAGAACAGATTTCTGGTTTTCAGTACTTTGGAAGCAGAAGCCAGCTGCTCTTTGTGTTTTTTATTGCCATAGTCACTTTGTCCTGTTACTCTAGAGATTCTAAGGATAAGCTGGTGTATTACAGTGAGCGTCTCTGTCCGCAGTACCGGCTCTGTTTATGGCTTTCATTTCTTGTTTCTCTGTTGCTTTCCATTATCTGTCCTTTTAGACCTTGTCACAACAAATTAAGGAGGGTGTTAAAAAGGTAACAGCAGTTCCCGGAAACCATATTGCCTCCCTGCCTCAAGTCACGACAAGTTTTACAGACAACCACAGAGCGAGAGTTTTAGATGCTTTTTCATGAAAAAAGTGTGCCTTTGCACAAAAAAGGTTGAAAAACACTCCCCTAGATCACTGCAGCGGACCTGGGTGGAGATTAAACTCTCTTTTGACGATGTGCCAAGGGGGCGCAGGGCTTCAAATCTCATTACCCCACTGTTGTAGGCGACACTTTTCGCCAGATTGACACAATTGTACAAAACACAAAAAAGATCCCCAGCACACCTGCCAGCTAGCCTGCAACAAAACAAATTACCCTGTCAACAGTATGCGTTAAAAGCAGAGGTTTTAGTTGCACAAACCTTTGGCCAAAAATATGTAGAAGACACACCGCCCCGTCACGGCTCCTCTGTGAAGTGTGGTCCTAACTCTATTTATATGATTCTCCAAGTGGGAGCATATTAATGCAGTCGATAAATTAAATGCAGGTGTACCTGGAGTTAGCCTACTCCTCCTCAAAAGGTGCAGTTACGCACAGGAGGCCCAGCAATCCAAAATGCACGCTAAGCCGAGCCCAGCAATCCCTGCACCTTTTGAGGAGTAGGCTACCTACAGGAATGACTATCACTTTAGGGAAGTCCCCTCTTTGATTGCCCTTCATTAAAAATAATAAAATAATGCAATGTCACCTCACCAGCACCAGAATCACCAAAATACATCTACCACTTTCCGCTACAGAAGTTCCTTCCTTGTTGGATGACATGCTATAGAAAAGGCTACACTATGTCATGCTAGTGATGCTGCCACCGCCACCAACAGGTGTTCTAACACTCATCGCTCAACTCAACACACAGGAGTTTTAGAGAGCCCGTTGGTGGTGGTGGCAGAATCCCTAGCATGACATGGGACATGGGTAGTGTATAATGATAAGTGAATCTGAAAACACTTGCTTTTCATTTACACGTGTATAGATGTAAGTTCCTGAACACAAAACTTCTGTGTTCTGTGTTTCGGTCTCTATATTCCAATAGACAGAAAAACGCAGCTGCTGGAGCTCCTGGACACCACAAATACAAACACCTTAGATGTTACCTTTATAAGGCATCATGTTATATACCCAAAGAGGAAATACTATCACCGGAAGAGGGGAAAACCTGCCAAATAACCTCCTGTGTTCTTGGACATAAAAGAAGGATCCCTCCTGGATCCCACACACTCATTGTGGCATGCCCACTTAAGATGGAAATGCAGAGCGAAGCACCGATAAGCTTTATGGAGTAGGCGAAACTGTCAGGTTTTCCCAGGTAGTAATCACGTTGGATTTGCCCTCTTATAAATAGGGCCCTGTTTTTATTCCCCATCCGCTACCAGTTCTGCAGAACATCCTACCAATCCTAAGCATTAATATGCTTTATAATTTATTCTCTTTGAAATGTTACATTTTATGAAAACAATCACTAAGGAATAGAAGTAAAAGCAGAATAGATTTATTCGGAATGTAAAGAGCTTTTCTGCTTTCGTATGACTGTTATCTCTTCCCTTCTACACATCCTCCTGCAACTTTCACTAATCCATCGCCCTTCTATTGTAGCTCTGTGCTTTTATCTACGAATTTCTACGACAGTTCTTCATCTCCAATGTGCTCGGACAAGGCTCAGCTCTCCCCACAGGGTTTCATTGTATCCAGAGAGATGCGCTGTCATTAATCTTAGGGCAAGAGAGAGAAACATATCCATCTGAAGATAGAAAGCCATAGCTTAAAAGCAGAGAAGAAAAAAATGAAGAGGCTAAAGAGTATTATTAATTAAAACGACTCAAAAGAAACCTGTACTCAGAAATATGTGGGATACTATTGCAGGGCTCCTGGCTGTCTCTGGCTTCAGGACTTTCTTACTGTCTTGAAACACATAGAGGGTTATTCACAAAGCTAGCCGAAGGATCAGCCGTAGCTGCGGATGATCCTTCGGCTAGCTTCGGCCAGCTTCGGCCGCCGTCTCACGGCTGGCTCCGGCCAGTTGCAATGACAGTTCAGCGTCACTGACGCAGAACTGTCATTACAATGAGAACTCGGCGGAGGTGGTTGTGACATCACAGCCGGCCCTGCCGAGTTCTCATTGTGTAATGACAGTTCAGCGTCCCCTGGTTACCCGGTAATTTATTTCTATTTTTAGATTTAACACTTATTTACGTTTTTAAATTCTTTTTGTTCAACTTTTTTTATTGATCTCCTATTCTGCTCGGTACCACAAAGGTACCGAGCAGATTAGCCGAGCCGAATGCCGCTATTCACTCACTGCGGTTCGGCCCCGATGAGAATAGGCCGAACGGCAACAAGTAGCCTGCCGGAGGTTCGGCTCAGCCGATCCAGATGTTGGACCGGCTGAGTCCAACTCCTTCTGCACTTCAGGGCAGCTGAACATGCAGAGTATGTTCGGCCGACCCGAAGCAAGCTGATGGACAGTTGATTTCAGCCGATGTACAGCTGATTTCAGCAGTACAAGCCTCAAGTGAATAGCCGAACAGCTTTCGGCTCACTTCACTTCGGGTCGGTTATTCACACGGCTGCCTTCGGCAGCTTTATGAATAACCCTCATAGTCCTTATCTGTATGCCTATTCCAGTTCAGTGACTTGGTATTGCAGCCAGAGGGCTACAATGAGTAACTCAGGGCAGGGTCAGGAGTATAATGTACACCATAGTGTATACAGTGCAGGGGTCAGGGGTGTAAAGGTGCCCATACACTGTACGATTATCGTACGAGAATCGCGGGAAATCCCACGATCGTACGATAATCGCAAAGTGTATGGAAGGCGTGCAACCGTTTCTACTGTACGGTCGCACGTCTTCCGTTGAACAAGCAGGCTGGAAAACCCACCGGGAATCGTACGATTCTCGGCGGGTTAGTGGCCTGCTTGTTGGACAACTGCCGAACGGGCCAGTGTGCGCACGCCCACACTGCCCATTCAGCATTGCAGTCATCGGAAGCCCGCCTTTTAGGGGAGCGGGCTTGCAATGATCGCAAGTACGATCTGCCTGTCCAAGATGGGCAGATCGTACGTTTTTTTTATTACTATACAACCCTCGCAAGACAAAAGTCTTGCGAGGGTTGGAAAGTGTATGGCCACCTTAATGCACAACAGTGGTCAATAGTATAACATACAACATAGCCACTGCAGTACAGAGGTCAGGTCTATGTAAGATACAGAAGTACAAAGTGCAGTGGTCAGTAATATGGAAAGCCTTACTGCAGGTCATTGGGAGAAAATATGCCCCGAATAATAATAATAGACATCCATCCACCTACATATTAAAATGGCTATCCCCTTTTTGTCTCCCCCACAGAGAACCCTACATGTCAGGGTATTAATTGTTGCTGGATTTGCATATGAATGAGTAACTAGTTGATTTACATATGAATTAGACATCAATAGATTTACATATGAATGAGCTGTGGGCACAACCTAACGGGGCAGGGCTGCTTTGCAGAAGTAATTACAGGCCAACTCAGCGAGTTTCATGCTGTGATGCCAAGTGCCAAGACACAGCCCAGGACACAGCTTTCGAAGGACAGCTAAATAAAAAAGTAGAAGCGTCCTGGCAAATCTGGAACAGTTGGTAGGCAGGGTACAGTAAAAACGTATTTTTAGCTTTGGATAAAATAGGGAAGGATTAGAACCCCAGTTTTTATAGCTATGTCCCTGCTTGGTAGATTCAGTCACTGTTGCCACTAGAACAAGAGCTGAGGGTAAAATCTCCCATTGCTGACACCAGTTCTTGTAACAGCTGTCTAAGAGGAAAATCCCCTCACTTTGTACTGATTACCTCTCACTTCCTGTTCTGTCCCTGGAGTAGGAAGTGAAGGGGAATCTCCTCAAGGGGACAGAGACAGCAAAAAATAAACTAGCAGGTGTTTCAAGCCTTCCCAATTTGTTCAAAACAAAAAAAAGATTTTGGCAGTACATATACTTAAAACCGCTGCTCCAAGCTATGCAATTATTTGCTCTGTACATTGAACATATAGGATTGTTTGTTGACTAATACTCAGCACTTATAACAGTCAACAAGCAACCTTTATAAAGCTAAGGGGCGAGTTAGTAGGATTATTGTTTTGTGCAAGCGTTTGATAGATTTGTTTAACATATTTCCTCTTTTTAGTATAAACTATTACCAACAATCCTTCTCCTTAAAAGGGGGGTGGGTAGTAATTAAGATCTGCACAAAATGTCTCAATACCTGGAGACATTTAAAACAGCGTGCCAAACATAGGACTTGACTCTGTGCATAGGTGAGTAACTGGCCTTTGTTATGCGATAATGTGACTTTTTTCCCCTATATCACTGGGGGTATGAGTACAGTTACATTCTGTGACTGCAAAAACTAAATACTGTGTTTGGATCGGAATCAAATGGATTTTTCAGGGAGGTCTGCATGTCTTTTGGTAAATCTAAGGGGGGGTTGGAGAATTTCTGTACAACTGATGCGCCATTAGATTGAAATGAGTGTCACCACCCTAGGGGCATCATCACAAGAAAGATTCATCTGCGAGTGATTTCATACCTGTCATTGTGTCCCACAAAAGAATCTTCTCCCAAATGTCTATTTACACTTTCTTGCATCCTGAAGAAAATCAGTGCTAAGAAAATATGTAGGGTGTCATTGATGGCCTCCTTCTGGGAATGCTAGTTGCTTGACCTTTAAGGTCCCCACACACCTTACGATAATCGCGGGAGATCCCGCGATCGTACGATTATCGTAAGGTGTGTGGAAGCCGTGCGACCTCTACTACTGTAAGGTCGCACGACTTTAAACTTACGAACATGTTTCAAAACCCGCCGAGCATCGTACGATGTTCGGCGGGTGTGTAGCATGTTCGTGAGATAAAAGCCGGACGGGCCGATGTGCACAAGCGTTTTTTTAAGTACCTTACAACCATCGCAAGAAAAAAGTCTTGCGATGGTTGTAAGGTGTGTGTCCAGCCTAAAGGTGCCCATACACTGTGCGATTATCGCGGGAAATCCCGCGATCGTACGATAATCGCAAAGTGTATGGAAGACGTGCAACCGTTTTTACTGTACGGTCGCACGTCTTTTGTCTAGGGAGCACGCTAGAAAACCAGCCGAAAATCGTACGACTAAGGTCTTGCGATGGTTGTAAAGTGTATGGCCACCTTTAGTCTGATCCAGTAGTTTGATCACGCTCCGAGTCATTGTCCTGGAACAAGTATGTAGAACGTGTCTTGCGAATTTCCTGATTTTTCTGCTTGTTTCAGAGGTCCACATGTCAGGGACAGTAAGGGAAATAGCATTTTCAGAAGGAGATCAGCAATGGCAGAATTTACATATTAGTATAGGTTTCATGTGTATTAGGAAACATTCAGCCAAATGCAATCTGTGAGCTCTTAGACACACCTGGGAATCATTCAGTCTGAACACACAAGCTCCAGGCTGCACAACACTGAATGGGACGTCAAGGTAAAGGATATTTTTATGGGTTTTACAACCTGTAGGATCCTAGCAGTTGGTGACAGACAGCTTGCAAAGCAATGTTAAACCAGGGGTGGGGAACCTTTTTTCTGCCAAGGGCCATTTGGATATTTTTAACATCATTCACGGACCATACAAAGTTATCTACTTAAGAATTAGCGTGCTATATTTGGTTCATCATTCACATTCAAACCACTTTCAACTCTAATCTATTACATCCGAAATGATAATGTATCACTGCCCAAAAACCCCCTAATTTTAAAGTATCCAATATGCTTTGACCCTTAAGCCTAAAGTAAATCCGCACTTCTATCTTATGGTGCCCATACACCTTTCAATTTATCTGCAGATTTTCTGTGATCAGATGGAAAAAGTGCAACAGATCGGCCCAGGTGGAGATTACTCCATCCACACAGTTAAAGGAGAACTATGGGGTCAGTGTTTTTCCCCATAGTTCTCCTTAGGGTAACGGGAGGACACAAACTAGCGTCCTTCCGTTACCCTAAGCTCAGCGGTATACTGAGACGCCGCACCTGGAGCGGATCCCGACTTAGATGACGGGATCCGCCCAGCTGCGTGAGTGACAGCTGGCTCTGCCTATCTAGAGGCAGAGCCAGCTGTACCCGCCCCCTCCCCCGTCCGTTCCGCCAGTCAGCGCTGGCAGATCGGAGCGGGGAGAGGGGAATCCAGCCCCTCCCCCTGTCACGGCAGAGAGCCGTGACAGGATCGAGAGGTGAGGGAACCCGGTATGGTTTCCCTCACCTCCCGATCTACTGAGCCGACCTGTGACAGTCTCATTGTCACAGGTCGGCTTAGAACTATGAGGTGAGTGGAAATCACTCATCTCATAGTTCTCCTTTAAGTGTAGATGGAGGAATCTGTTCCACCTTTTCCATCTGACCACAGAAAATCTGCTGATAAATTGTAAGGTGTATGGCCAGCTTTACCCTATCCTAAACATGCTGTTAAATCAACCTCCTTACCATAGCTGAATTATTATCAGTTGTACCATATCCAATACTAGCATACATTTTCTACAGCAAGATAAGGATAAAAGGACAACCTCATCCACTCATAGCAGAGATGTCACCATATACCAGAGCACACCCTCAACAGCCGAAGTTTAACCTTACCTTGTGGCTTACTCTGTAAAATGGTGAATGTATCTGTGAAAACAGTCTCAGCCGGCAGGTACAGCCTGTCAGCGCGGGCTGAGCAGCTCAGCCGCTCCACATGTCAGAGAGGGCCAAATGTGTCGGACAATGCAGGCGGGCAGGGGCTCATCACTCCTTTCAGTCTACAGTGTCACACTAGGGGGCCAGACAAAACGATCGGACGTTCCCCACCGCTGATTTAACAGACAAAAGGATTTCCTGACAAGAAGAGATGGACAGTTGATTATGCCTCCCCAGACCATTTCAGTAAAGGGAACATAGGAAATGCAATTGCTGACTTCCCTTGGTAAATGTTGCCTGGCTGTCTCTGATTTCAACATTTTTACAGGTCACTGATGAGGAACAAGTATATAGCTTAGTAAAGTCAGAAAAAAAGTCATAGGTCTGCATACTTCATCAGTAACTTAGATTATTAAATCTAGAGGCTTAGCATGGCAGCCAGGCAGCTAGTATCTTCAGTAGCAGAGGTCAGCAGCGACAGCCTTCATTTTTCTCTGATGAAAGGGTTCAATAAGGGCCCATTCAGACCTTGGCCTCCTGGTTCGTTGCTTTAATGCACATCCGTTAATAGGCGTTTTTTCATGTGCGTCACTTTACGGCAGCCCTGATCAATGAATGGGATGGCAGCTCACCAAAACATCCAGAAAAGAGTTATATACACCATTTTTGGCAATGCAGCACCCCACAACACATGGTAATACATTATTATATGTTGTGGTGTGCTGCAACACATGTGAGCCAGAGTTGCATTGCCTAAAGCTGGCCATACATCTATAGATGTTCTGCAGATTGTCTATGGTCAGATGGAAAAAGTGCAACAGATTCCTCCATCTACACTAAACTGTGTGGATGGAGGAATCTCACCCTGGGCCAAGCTTCAGTATCTTGCTAGTCGGCCCCGTTGGCTGTCACAATACCTGAACAATCTGATTGGATGCAGGCATTGTTAAGGTGTTTTGACTAGCAAGATACTGAAGCTTGGCCCAGTGGGAGATTCCTCCATCCACACAGTTTAGTGTATATGGAGGAATCTGTTGCAGTTTTTCATCTGACCATAGAAAATCTGCAGCAAATCTATAGGTGCATGGCCAGCTTTAGTGTGTTTGAGTGCCATTTGAAATTAATAGCACCTAACAAGTGTTCCTCTTTTCCAATCCAGTCCGTTGGAAGGTGTGGTAAACACAATGCACTGTTAGTCTTTTCTCCCTGCTCTGGCGACACAGCTGGCTTCTGGCACAGCGACAAAATGACAAGCGACTAGAGAAAAGATTAAATCACATAATGATTTATTGCTAACAGGAAAACAATATGTCCAGAACATCATAATTCTTCTTGTAGCTAGCCCATGTTTGTGAACTGTGCAAAGGCATCACAATCAATGGATTTGTCCAATTATAATGGTATAACAAAGTAAGAAACAAAACACATGCTGAGCAAAAATCCTTTATTATTGTTTATCAAGCATCACAATACAGAGCACTGTACATTAGGTAATGGAAGGGTACAGATTGCGAAGTAAACATAAGAGGGGGTACAAAAACATGACACGGGGGAGAAGATGGCTGTAATCTATAGTGGAATAAGGGATGTTATTGACAAAACCCATATATACGTCAATGGTAACTGAAACAAGACAAAGTCAGGGTTCAAGGTTTGGCAGCTACATATATGTACAGTGTATGAGTAATAGTTCCATAGGGCACAATTACAGAGCAATACATACCCAACATATGGATTACCTGACCACCTTCAAAGCTCATCTGGGTCTGTATGGTTTTCATGGAACTGGTGGCCCTTCAACATGTCTCTTGTTGCAGGAGCCACTTGCTCTAATTTGTGCATGCTGAATAAGCCCCTTTTTCTCCAAACAAGGCTACCTCCCTCTGCTGCCAGAGAAAAGAAATGAGAAAGCTTTGGGGTGCTGAATGAGATGGCTCATCAGGTGAGCATTCTCGACAGATAAAGCAATGAAGGGAGAGGGCAGTGCTGGAGATAACAGACTCGGTGACGACTCATTAGGGTTTAGAAGGTTGTGCCATTTTGAAGAGGAATGCTTTGTAGGATGTTTTAAAACATTTGTAAATGGGGTGAAAAAACTCCAGATAATGGGGCAGCCTGAGAGACCCAGCCATCCATTGAATGAGAGTCTGAGTGATGAAGGCATTGATAGGTCAGTGGCAGACCAGAGAGGGCAGTATGTGGAATATTTGTGGGCTGTGGCAAAAATGACCAGTAAACTTAGGTAATGTCAAGTTTTAGTCATTCAAGATTCAGTAATATTTTAGAGCCCCAGAATGACTTCTGGTTGGAGGGTAAAGTGACATTAAAGTCAATTTTTTTCCCCTCCCCGCCAATGTTAATGATAGCACTTGCCTTAAATGTTTCTTAATCCGATCATCTTCTTTCCTGTCGTTTTCATCTGTCACCTCCAGCGCTGTGCGGGTGTCCGATCCAGCGCTGACTCCTCTGTCCTTGCTGGCACTTCCTGTCCCATGGTGTCTGCATGCGGGTGCACGCGCCCATAGACTTACCTTGTGTCTCTCCTCGTCTCCCGGCTGAAAATGTGAACTGCGCATGTGCTCGCCCCAAGATGCTTTGTGGCCGCCCGAGGATCTTCACATTTTCAGACGGGAGTGCGCAGGGAAGACACAGGTGAGTATTAACCTCTGTTAAAGCGTTTTGGTTTTTTTTACACTTTTTGCATAGATAGACTGTTTGCTAGCAATAGATCTATGCAAAAAAAAATTGGAGCTTTAATTATCGTTTAAGGTAGATGTAAAGCAGAACTAATAAAATAACAGTTTTCACCTTTTTTTTTTTAATCATTTGTTGCATCTCAATGCTGCCTCTTTGCAGGCACTTCCTTTCCCCATGCACTCCAGTTTTGCAGTGTGGCATTTCTCACAGCAGGTCTCCAATCTACTGTGCATAATGCAGGTTAAATCAGCCACTTGTAGTCCTCCTCGGAAGCCCATGTGACAGGGTGACAATGCATGCTCACAACTGAATGACAGTGACAGAGCAATGTCCCTCTATAATAGGAAGTGGCCTTTATTGCAGGATCACCAGGTCTTATTTTATTAAGAGGTGCAGATTTAAAAATGAGAAAAATTAGATTAGCATACTAAAGAAATGTTATTGGTGGGTTTATGCTAATGTTAACGTAAAATATATAATACAAATATCAGCAGAAAATAGCCCAAAATTAATACATTTTAATTGGTTGAGTATTTTTTTATCTGCTAATTAAGAGACCGTGGACTGAAAATGTCACAGTTCACTTTAAAACCGGAGACCCGCATTATTTCCTGGCCGGACTGTAGTAATTACACTCCGGAGGCTTTTTCCATCTTTAATCATTAATTTTGACACTTCTTCAGCAGCTGAACCATTTGTCATAGGCAAATCAACATAAATTGGAATCTTTGTCTAGACAGCTATGCTATGGCTGAATTTAATGTGGAAGAGTTGCTTTAGTCAGAACTTGGAAACCTTCATTAAGGGCTCTTCATATAATTGGGGACTGAGAGAAAATGTTTGCAACCAAATAACAGTTTACTAAAGCTTGTAGTTCAGGGCAAAGTTCAGAATAAAGTCTAGTGAATAGAACAAATTATACTTTGTAAACAGTTGAAAACCAATAGCAACCTTTTTCCAGTGTGAGGAACAACCAAATCAGAGTCCTTTAAGTGAACATGTGCTTTGCCCATGCAGGACAAAGCAACAGGTTCACTCTAATGCCCAGCCGCCGCAGGGTCTTATATTCACCTTCCCTTCACTCTGCTCAGTTTTTGCCACCTCACCGGTGGGTGCACGGGACTCGACCTCCTATTGTTCCAAATGACTAGTAGAATCCTCAGTCCTGTGTAAGCTCTGATGTGGAGCATATACAAGGCTACCTTTTAAAGTGTACCTGTCACTTTTGTTGATCTGGGCAAAGCACAGTTTCACTTTAAGACTGAGGTGCATAACCTATAAAAGTAGATGCCTAGCTGGTCCCACCTCCCACTTGGACTAGTTGCTCAGTGTAGTTTGTGGAGAGCCTCATCATGAGGCAAATCAGTCACTGGAGGTTGGCCAGAAGGTCGCCCAGATTTCCCCATAGTTCTCCTAAGGGTCCCGGGAGGACACAAACTAGCATCCTCCTGTAACCCAAAGCTCAGTATATCGCGAGCTACAGCTATCCCAATTTAAAGCCACAGCTATCCCAACATTACTGTCGAGATCCACCCAGCTGCGTGAATGACAGCTGGCTCTATCTATCTAGAGGCAGAGCCAGCTGTACCCGCCCCCTCCCCCGTCCGTTCCTCCAGTCAGTGCTGGAGGATTGGACACGGGAGGGGGGGAATCCCTGCAGGGAGCCGTGAGTGACAGTCACGGGTCTCTGCAGGGAAATGATCGAGAAGTGAGCGAGCGACGGTATGTGTTCGCTCACTTCCCGATCTATTGAGCCGACGTGTGACCGTTTCTTTGTCACACGTCGGCTCGAACTATGAGGACGAGTGATTTTCACTCCCCTCATAGTTCTTCTTTAAGTTCCCTAGCCCGATAACCTGCATTTTAACAGTTCTGAGAGTCTTCCATATCATCTTTCTTGTGAAGGATAAAAATAGATGTCGTTTGACAGTAGAAAATACTTCATGTTTTAATATTCTTCTCTCCAGCAAATTACAGTTTCATTGTGTTGGCAACTTTGTGCGCTACTGAGCATTTAATGACAACAACGCGTGACATTTGGAGCACTCTGCAAGACGATATTCAAGTCTGAACTGTGATTGAAAACGGCACTCACGGTCCCTGTATATGACACTTGTGTGGACATGTCAAGGGGAATAGAATCTTCTACAGAGCTTGTAAGGAATAATGTTCTATTTATATGCCTTCATTTCCATACAAATACCGTTTAAAGATGGAGATTCACAGTAGTGACACACTGTGGAAGGCAACATTCAAAGAGCTGCACACCTATCTGGCAGTAGGAGAACTGGACTATTCATAGGAAGCTCCAAAATGACAGATATCTCAGCTGGCCATTTTTCACATATGTTGTTTACACTTAAAGTGACATTAAACCCTCAGATTTTTTAACATAAAACAATAATGCCTTACTGTAAGCCATGGTTGTTTCCCTTCTCTTTGCTGCTCTTCCTTTTAAATTTGTATCTGTTCTCATGCTCTGCAGAACTTCTGTTTTGCAGCAGACTGCCTTGCCTCTGGAAGGGATACATGGTGTCTGTGTGTAGGTACACAACCTGAGCCAGCACTACAGGAAGAGGCACTCAGCTGCTCCCCCAGCATGAGAAGAGATACGGATTTAAAAGGAAGAGCAGCAAAGAGAAGGGAAACAACCATGGATTACAGTAAGGCACACATTACAGTATTGTTTTATGTTCAAAAATCTGAGGATTTAATGTCACTTTAATATAATATTACACGTTTAAAACTTTTTTTTTAATGACTCCAATTCACATATACATTGTCCAGCAAAATATTTATTTACATTTTCACCAAACTCTTAGTCATCGTGTTTCCGAACAGCTGACTCCAACTCTCTCTTCTCTGCTCCCCTGAACTTCCTGTTCAGTACGAGATCACAAGGGACAGAGCAGTCTACAGCAATTAGTAAAAGATGTGGATCCGCGCTTTATGGGTAGCCCTGATTTAATATCCTGATATTAAAGCAGCTGCGCTCTCAACCCTGGGGTCAAAATAGATAAGGTGTGTAAATTGTTAATTGTAAATTGTGTAAATCGCTGCACAATTTACACACCTAGTCTACAGCAATTGTCCATCTACTAGCTTGTACAAGGGAGGACGGATGAGAGGGGACCAGGGAAGTGTATTGCCTTGCTGTGCCTCTGTGTTTGTGGAGACACACACAGCTTACTAGCACACACAAGGGTGGCTCCATAGGACCCTGCAAGGGAAAGGAGCCACCCTACAACAGGATATCAGTCTCAGGGGACCAGTTGATTCTGAACTTTTAAACAACAAGATGTAGCATCCATTGTATGTGATTTCATCAGCATTTGAATTAATTTAAAAACCTCTTGATGTTAACTTCAAATATAATATAAAGCCAAACTTTTTTTGAAGTAGTGATGACGTAGAGACCCCTGTCTCTATTAGAGAGAGATACTCTCTTCCTGTCCTGGTGATCACTTTCACCTAAGGGGGAATCTTTAAATTGGGACACTCTGAGAGGGTATTTCCATCATTTTTGAGATATTCCCACTCACTTTCCACTTCCTATTGTACCTCCTATTGTATCTTCAGGACAGGAAGTAAAGAGGAATCTCCCCAATGGGACATAGACAGCAATTAAAAAAAACAGCAACAGGGTTTTTACCATCCAAAATGTGAGAAAAAAAACTTTTGGCTTTAGAAATATTGTCGGTGTTTTTGTGTCTCGGCTATAATGATTTACTTTGTAATTATTTCTCTGCATATTTATTTGGCAGAGTTGAATGTCTTGTTTCTTCTAATTTGTCATTTTAAAAAAATACAGAGAATGAGGCCACCTAGTGGACACATTTTAACAAATGCAAGAAGTTCCGAACCAAGCCTTAGTCCTAATATTATTTTTGAGTTGTAAAGAAAAGCAGAATTTTCTCTGAAGCATATGTGATCTGACTACTATGTGATGTCAAATCTTAAAGCTTGCAGTGAGGCTACCCCCGCATTGCAAGGGTTAAAAGAACTATGGTCTAACCTTCTTTGGCCATAGTTCTCTTCAGGGTGACAGGAGGATGTATACTAATGTCCCATGGTAACCCACAACTCAGTATATAGCGGTTTATAGCCCACTATCTGCTGAGAGCGCCAAGCTGCGCCGCATCTAGGACGGCTCCTGCAATATTGTCGAGATCTACCATGCTGGCTGATTGACAGCTGGCTCTGCCTCCCTAGAGGCAGAGCCAACTGTGCCCGCCCCCTCCCGGTCCGTTCCTCCAGTGAGCGCTGGAGGATCAGAGAAAGGAAGGGGGAATCCCTGCGGTGAGAGGTGACTGACAGTCACCGCTTTCTGCAGGAAGAGGATCAGGAGCTCAGCGATCGGCAGTATGTGTTCGCTGAGTTCCCAATCAATAGAGCCAACCTGTGACAGCTTCAATGTCATAGGTCGGCTTGAATTATGGGGATGAGTGTATTTCACTCTCCCCATAATTCCCCATAATTCCCCATAATTCTCCCCATAATTCTCCTTTTTAAGTGCTCCAATAAAATAACAGGCATATACAGTACGCACCCGAACCGTGATCCTGGCGGGCTCCTAGACTGGGCCCTTCAGACTGTCTCCCCCTCCGGCCAGTGATGGAATGTCCATTGGTGTCCTCACATTGTATACACTGTATAGGACGTGATGGTTCACAGAACCTTAGACCACTGGAGTGGAGGCATGGAGGTTCGGGTGAGTATATCTCTGTTATTTTAGCTCCCTAGGCAAAACAAGCACTTAACCCTTACAGTGCGGGGATAGTCCCACTGCAAGGGTTATGATTTTTTGCTTTTTTTCTTTTGAAATATTTTTCGAATTGCCAATGTGTTCACTAAAAAAACAATTAGTAATTGCAATTTTTAAAATTTTTGGATAGGGTGGTGAGGAGGTAACATTTTTTGCTATAATTTTATTGCTGTTAACCCTTCCATGCCCTGCATAAAATTAAATGACAAGTTTCAGCTGGACAAGGGCTTCAAAGGCACCAGGAAACCAGAAGGATAATAAATATAATTTGTAAAGCATATTTTTTCTTGTGTGTTGTGGAAATTTTATTATGTGGACATTTTATTCTAGGATGTGTGCGTTTAAGGTATTGTCATCTGTCTCCCTGTGTCAGATTTAACTGAGGAACGCTCTAACAGAGGGTACTTGGGTTGAATCGGGACCGGCGGTAAAACCGTCAGTATGAGAACCTCCTCATGGGCTTGGAGACATGTTCACAGTGTGTGGAGGCGTTTGCCGGTTTGTGAGTACTAAGTGCAATGCGCTGGGCTCCTTGTCTTCAAACGTATGTACACATTAGTGAAGCAAAGTCCGTATAACAAGATGCATTGCAGAGTGCGCTATCCCTTTTGGATACATATCTGCTTTTATAAGAAGACATTGATAATCTGCCTTGTCCGTATACTGGTACCGTATATAGATAACCACATTAGCAATGTCTCCTCAGATAGTCTCAAACCTGTAAGAACAAGTAGAATGATCTTATTAGATACTGGTCACTCTGAGCAGTATTGAATAGGATCCATGCTGACGATGATGGGGGATGGGGAACCACATGGCCGTTCAGGACCATGAACACCCTTCCTTGTTTTACAGGTGTGTGCATTTCACTGTTCGGCCATGTTGGTGTACTCTCCTGTTCCTTTTGCCTTTTACCTTAATCCTGTTTATATAATTTCCTGTCTGACATCACTTCCTGTCAGACATATATAAAATAAAGGGAGCCAGGAGACAAGCTCTCTAAGAACGGAACCTTCACGATGAAAGCACCACCTGTGTCCTGACTCTATATGACTCTACAGGGGTACCTCCGGTCCTTGCACAAAAGAGCTTAATACAACTGTGCTTTTAAGCACGGGGGACATTCTTTGTGTTTGGCATGGATTTGTGCGTTTAACCAAGCGAATTTCCATAACAGGTGTAGAGTCAATTAATTTAATTTCTTTTGTATTTGTGATTT